>NC_069502.1:1201636766-1201656766 GCF_027579735.1 Bombina bombina
GTATGAGATAACGGTTATCACCTTTTGCCGTTCAGTCAAATAAGTCTTGGGTTTTAGTTCAAATAAAAGTAAACAAGCATTTTTTTTTTATTATTTTTTTTTTATAAAGTCGTCTTTTATTGGGTAGAAATGCTTAATACAATAATAAAAAAAAAAGGGGGGCTACATGCCCGACATGCATATTCAATACAGGTCACATTTCTCTGCATATACATAATACTTCAAGAGACGGCTATTATTAAACCTTAAAATAATCAAACATTTAGAACAACATAAATAACAATTCTGGTCACTTGCTAAGTATAGATACTACTCCGTAATTAGCTGAATTATTAACTAAGATGAGTGGGCTGTAACCTTAAGGGATTCATCCCATAAAAATCTCATGTCATGGAAGAACTCTAATTTATTTCTTTTCATAAAACCATATTCCTCCAGCACTAACATCTCCTCCACCTTTGTCAGCCACATTTGTCCTGTCAACAATGTCGGCATTTTCCATTGTGCCGCTATTAGCGACTTTGCACTATTTATTCCTATTTGCAACAGCTGTCTCCGAAGTTTGCAATGTATTTTTGGGTGTTGGTTGAATAATACTAAGTGGGGAGTAAGGTTGAAATCTGGAATCAGTCCATTTCTGAAATGGACTTCTATAAAACTCCAAAGCTGGTTCAGGGAACTACATTCCCACCACATGTGTAAGTAACTACCTTTTAGTCTACAACCTCTCCAGCATCTGTCAGAGGAGGAAGGATAGATTGAGTGTAGCCTTGCTGGGGTCAAATACCATCTGGTCAAAACTTTAAAATTAAATTCGAGTATTTTGGGTGCTGTTGAAGTTTTTTTTGTGTGTTGAAATATCCTACCCCAAGATCTATCACTTAATGTCTCGTTCAGTTCTCTGTGCCATTTTTCAGTGTATGCTGGGAGTTCAAATTCCATTTGAGATTGTAGTATTGAACGCATCTTAGAGAGAGAATGTGGTATTTGCGTGTTGGCATTGCAAATCTTTTCAAAGGGGGTCAGTTGTCTTAGGTAGTCAGTTTTATATGGGGACGTGTTGATAAAATGGTCGAGTTGCATGTATTTTAACCAAGGGTAGTAAACACCATTAGCTACTTCTTTTATGGCCTCCCTATGTAGCAATTTGCCCTCTCGTAGGAATTCCCAAAGGGGTGTTGTGTGTCCCCATTCCACTGCTCTTTGGTAATTTTTGTCTAGTCCTCCTGTAAGTTCTGCATTTAATGGGATCGGGAAGAGTGGGGATCTAGGACCCGAGATATAGCTATTCTTCTGAACTAATAGGTCCCATTCTCTAAAGAAGTGGTGGTGTATAGGTAGTATTGAGCATTGTGGGGGTCTCAGTAACTTAGGAACCCAACAGAGGGCTCCCACCGACGGAACTTTTAATATGTGGGAATCAATCGCCGTCCAGGCTTTTTGGCCTGACGGCGTATGCCAGTCTAGGACTCTTTGCAAAGTTATTGCGTCTATATAAATTTGTATCTCGGGTAGACCAAGTCCCCCTAGTGTCGTGGGTCTGTGCATAGTAGCTTTGTTAACTCGAGGTTTGCACTTGCCCCATATGAATTTATTGATATGTTTTTGCATCTGAGTGAGGAACCATTTCGGAATAGCTATTGGTAGGGCTTGGAGAACGTATAGTATTCTAGGCAGTGTTGTCATCTTAATACATTGCACTCTACCCCACCAAGATATGGGCTTACCTGACCATCTATTCAAGTCTTTCTGTAATGCTTGCTGTAAAGGTTCATAATTTTTTTTGAAGAGGATTCTCTGGGATGGGGAGAGGTATATGCCTAAGTATTTAAGAGCATCTGGTTGGAGCTTTAATGGGCAAACTTCTGTTAATCTCATGAATGTGTCTTGGCCAAGGGAGATGTTTAGCAGTTCTGATTTGGAGGTGTTAACTGCAAAATTGGAGTATTTACCAAACTTGTTTAATTCTCTCATGATCTCTGCTATGGATTGAGACGGTTCAGTTATTGTGAAAAGAACATCATCGGCATATACGGACATGCGATGCCAACACCTCCATTGTCAGTACAAATAGCAAGGGGGATAAAGGGCAGCCCTGCCTAGTTCCGTTTCCTATTGAAAATGAGTTAGATAGAGTTCCGTTAGCTTTAACCTTTGCTGTTGGATGCGCATAGAGGCTGAAAATTCTATTGAGCATGTGGGGGCCTATTCCTATTTCTATTAGTGTTTCTCTGAGGAATTGCCAGTCGAGCCTGTCGAAGGCCTTCTCGGCATCTGTTGCCATGAAGACCGTGGGGATTTTGTAGTGTTTTACATAAGATATAAGAGTCAGGGCTCTAATAGTGTTATCCCTTGCCTCTCTAAGGGGGATGAAACCCACCTGGTCTGTATGAATAATGTCTATAAGTAATTTGTTTAGTCTTTTTGCTAAAATTTTTCCCAGAATTTTTAAGTCTGCATTCAAGAGAGATATGGGTCTGAAATTTTTGGGGTCAGTGGGAATTTTATCCGGTTTCAAAATTACAGAGATATGTGCTTGTTGCATTGTGGTGGGCAAGGGAGTGCCTCTGTCTATGGTCTGGAATAGAGTAAGGAGGTGAGGGGCCAGTGAAGACCTGAACATTTTATAATACATATTCGTGAACCCGTCTGGGCCCGGACTTTTCCCTGCTGGTAAGTCTTTTATAACGGAGAGAACCTCCGCTAACGTGATAGGTGTCTCAAATTCCTCTTTTAAAGATGTTTGGATTTTAGGTAGGTTTGCTTCTTTTATATAATTTTTGATATCATTTAACCTATTTGTGGATTGGCTAGTTCGGATATTATATAGGTCGTTGTAATATGTACTAAAATGGTCTGCAATTTCTTTGCTGTCTACTAGTGTATGACCCAGTGGCGTTATCAATTTGTGGATATTGGATTGCATTTTCTGTTCGTTAAGTAGTCTGGCTAATTTTGGTCCTGCTCTGTTACTTTCATAAAAGTAAATTTTTTTAATTGCTAGGGCTTTTCTTTGTGCTTCTTTAGTTAGTATTTTATTTATTTCCTCTCTTAATTTAGTTATCTGTGAGAGAAGAGATGTGTCGTTAGGGGTATTTTTGTGTTTTAATTCCAATTCAGTCAGTTGGGTTGTTAATGTCTGTATAGAGGAGTTATACTGTTTTCTCATGATGGCCTTTTGTTTCAGGCATTCCCCTCTGATGTATGCCTTATGTGCCTCCCAGATAAAACCTGGTTGGGTCTCATTATTGTTATTAAATAGGAAATATTCTGAGATTGCCTTTTGTAACACAGTCTGTACCGGGGGATAATGGAGAAGTGAATTGTCCATTCTCCATATGAAGGGATTTATAGGCGTTTCAGGCCACTCCAGGTCCATAATAACCGCGGAGTGGTCAGACCACGTCGTAGTATTAATCTCCGTGTCTTTTAAAAGGGATAGGTGATTCCTGTCCAGAAAAATGTAGTCGATGCGTGTGTACGTGGACCATGGGTGTGAATAAAAAGTAAAGTTCTTTTGTGTAGGATGTTGTATTCTCCACACATCAATTAATCCCAGAGATTCTATCAGTGTGTAAGCAGCGTTTGGGGCCCGAGATTTTGTCTGTGCGTGTTTCGAGGATGTGTCAAGTTTTGGGTCTAATGTGGTGTTGAAGTCCCCTCCCATAATCAATAGGCCTTTTTTGTGTTCTAGGATAAGTGTGAGTAATGTATGGAAGAATTTTCGTCTGCAGCTCAATGGGGCGTATACATTGACCAGTGTGACAGGACTGTTAAACAAGAGTCCCACTAAGATTAAGATCCTGCCCTCTCCGTCTACTACCTTATTTTGTAATTGAAAGTGTAGATGTTTATGTATCAAGGTGCTAACCCCTTGCTTCTTAGTGTTATATGCGTTGTGGAAGCATGTTGGAAAGTCTTTTGATGTGAGAGAAGGTTCCTCGCCAGCTACAAAGTGGGTCTCTTGGAGGAATACTATTGAATGAGAGAATTTCAACAGATGTTTGAGGGCTACTGAACGTTTAGTTGGGGAGTTAAGTCCTTTGGTGTTTTGGGTTAATATATGTATCTTAGGGGGTGACATCTGATCTTGTCATGGGAACTGTATGCTTGTATAAGGATTGGCTTACCTGTCGGAGACAGCTGTGCAAAGGTCTGAGGGTTCTTTCTTGAGACTGTCTGGAGGGTGGAGCCTCTACTAAGGAAGCATATTCTAAACGAGAGAAATAGGTTGTTCTTCTATTTGCAGATCTAAAGGCAATAAATGTGTTAGCAAAGTTGACCAGTTCAACACATACAAAACAACATAAACTCAAACATGACAAACAAAGACGAACATTACAAATACTCATTGGTAAGATTAACTAGTAATTTTTCAGTTTTCAATACAGACTACTAATAGTCTACGAGTGGGTGGGGGTTTTAGACTGATGGATTTGTCTCTCCACTCTAAGATGAGGTAATAAAGGTTGCTATCATGTAAATTAAGCTATCTATCACATTCAACTGGGGTTGTAAATCTAGGAGCTAGCTATTTTCTGTAACTGGCCAAGTTTTCAAAGCTAGCTAAAAAGTTCTAGCGGATTTAATAAGAAATTTTTTTTTTTTTCAAGTGTCTTCTGTAGGATGTAAAGTGAGAGCAGGATCCTGTTTCTCAGTGTTCCTTCTTTTATATGGCACTGTAGACCAGTTCCTTCTTTGAGATTTAGAAGCTGGTTGGCCCCTTTGTGTCTCATCGTTTTTTTGGGTGACTGAGAGTTTAGGCAAAGAAGGTTGAGCTATGTTAAGTTGCTTGCAGAACTGTTCTATGTCCTCAGGTCCTCTGTAGGTATAAGTTTTGTCCTCTTTCAAGACCATAATAGCGAAGGGAAATCCCCATCTATATGTTATTCCCAAATCTTGGAGGTGCAAGGTCAGGTATCTGGCCTCTTTGCGTTTGGCCAAGGTGATTGGGCTGAGATCTGGAAAAACCTGTACGGTATCTTCTCCAAAGTGTAGAGGAGATTTTTTCCTGGCTGCCTGTAGTATCTTTTCTTTGTCTGTGTATTTGTGGCAGCACAGGATCACATCTCGAGGGGGCAGATGATCAGGGGGTTTCGGTCTTAAAGCTCTGTGGGCTCTGTCCAGAGTTATGGGGTCTTTTACAGGATCTAGGAGATATTTGAATAGGTTTTGGAGGTAAGAGGAAAGTTGTTGCGGTAGTATTTTTTCCGGAATGCCCCGGATTCGTAGATTCTGGCGGCGGCCTCTGTTGTCTAAATCTTCCATTTGTATTTGAAGGTTTTCAATGGCCTCATGCTGGTACTGGAACGCTTGAGTGGTATTGTCAGAAGATTTGTTAGTTTCTTCCATTTGTTCTTCTAGTTCCAGAACTCTTTCTCCCAGTTCTCTAATGTCTTTTTTCACTTCTGCAAGTCCGTCTTTGATAGCTTTGCTGACCTGGTGCATTATGGCGGCAAGGTCTGCCTTTGTAGATAAAGCTTGTAAGTCAGCCCTGGTTATAGGTGTTAAATCCTCATGAACAGAGCTATTTGATTGCGAGGAGTTATCATGTAGGTCTGGGATGAGCAATGCAGGATCCTCCCTTGCATGAGAGTCCTGACTTTTGAAGTAAGAATTTAATTTGCCTCCTGACAAAGTCCCCCCCTTAGAGGATTTATCTGTTTTGTTTTTATTTTTAGAAGACATTCTTTCGAATTTTTAAAAGGAGCTTGCAGAGTCAATAAGGGCCCTGAATCAAAAAAAGGCCTCTTCAACTGATTGAGGTTAACTGTTATTTGAGGATTGATTCCTTACAGTGCACCAAGTGATCTTGTAATACTCCGTATGTGTTAATGTTGTGGATCCCTGCAATAAGCCAGTTACTATGGAGTTCTTATAGAGTTACTCTGATTTAAACTATATTGAGTGACCTGAGGTTAGATGTTGTGGAGGTTAGTGTAGATATGTTTTAAATGTTTCCTGTGGTCTGCTGTCTCGTCAAAAACCACCTGTACTCTGTTGTAGACTTGGTCCGGCGTGTCAAACTATAGTCTGATCCTCCGTGGAGATATAGGTGATATGTCTAGGCTGTCAGGCACTAACCTCCGTTCCATAAGAGCAGTCCGTGTTTATCGCTGGATCAGCGTGCACTATGTAGGTGTTGATGCGTCACAGGCTGCTCCGATACCTCGGGATAGGCCTCAGGCTGTAGCGGCGATTATGTAGGGGACAAACTTCCTTAAAAGTTTGACCTTCTTATGTAAAGGGCTTTAGCAGGGTCCTGTGATACAATTATGCCCAGCTGGTGATGAAATTAAACGTTATAAGACCCTCATCCGAGTCGACAGCACCGGAGCTTTCTAACTATGCGACCATTAGCCTCGCTGGTCGGCTCCGCCCCCCCTAAACAAGCATTTTTTAAGTAAGAATGTGATGAACAATATATAATGTGTGTAAAGTTTAAGCCGCCTCTTATTCAAGTCTTTGCGATGTTGAAAGTGAGAAACTAAAACATCAATATATTCAAACCAGGGTGAGCAAGACTGGTCTTTATTGAGTGCATATAGCACACAGGCAGGCATAGATATGGATAAACATATGCTCAAAAGCTTTTTTAATACCACTTAACAGTGGTTGGAAACAATGCTTCCCAAAGAGCTGTGCACATAGAAAAACGCCACTTTCTTAATTACCCCTATGTGTAATATGACTGGTCAAAGCTCCCACACTGCCCTCGATTTCTTCACTCACTCACCCCTTCATAGATATGGTAGACGTCCTCACTCAGTCCCGGTAAAGCAGGAAGTATCCTCCGGTAGCAAACAGCCGTATTGACAGCGGTAGTGCTCACGGCTATCCAAACACACTGTCCGGCTCCTCCTCCTGTATCTGCGTCACTGCGTGTAATGGGAAGTGATCCAATCAATCATTCATTCCGGACTGAAAGTCAGCTGCGGCTGGGGGATAGCCAGGATTATAGGCAGATATGTGTATAAACCCACAGGCTAAATAAAACAACAAAACAGCTCTCAGGATAAGAAACAGTTCCCTGAAGACCGGAGTTCACATAATGAAAAAAATAGAGTTCATCCTTGAGCCATAAAATCGTATACATTTATTTGAATAGGTTAAAAAATGGAGCAGAAAAATGGACCAGTACTAGACCAGTACTTGGGCTTAGGATTGCTTCTCTTTGTCCATTTTTATGATCCATTTTTTAACCTATTCAAATATATGTATACGATTTTATGGCTCAAGGATGAACTCTCTATTTAAGCATTTTTTAACTCTTTGAACTGTTCTCGATTGGCAGAAAATGTCTCTGGTGGTGAAACATGTGGTTTGGATAAATGTTCTATGGGTGCCGGCTTAGTTGCAAGAGTACCCCTTAAACATGACCTTAAGGTTTGATTCTCCACTTGTAACTCTCTGAAACCCTGTGTTAAGTTATCCACTCTCTGCGTGCGAGAGGCAATATGGTTTTTAAGTTCAACTAGATCCATAGTTGCAGGCTTGGTAATATGTAAAGTTATGTAAAGTAATATAACCTGTTACACTTGAACTTGCACCTATATAAGGTATCTATGATTTGTTTGAAGGTAAAGGTTATTATTTAGATCACAGCTGCTGAACTCAATAAATTATGTCAGAGTGAATATTAAAGTTTAGGTTGTGTGAAAGTGTATATAATAACAATTGATACATAGACTAGTAAAATACAATTGAAACACTGTTTTAATCTTGCCAGAGAGGAATGCAGTTATGCCAAATGCTGCTGCGCGCAACCTTATATCAGCTAGCAATACTGCCGATAGTACTGGCGATGTAATATAATATAATTATGTATAAGATAATACCTTACTGGGAAATACACAGCTGAGAGTTGGACAGAGGCTTCACTACCGCAAATGGTCTGACAGGAAGGTAAGTGATGAATGAAGCCCCGTATGAATGCCTATTCAAGGAGGGGCCTAATGACCTCACTCTAGGCTAAAGGGCATGTCCTAATGAGCCGTTGCTCATTTTCGTCTGGAGGCCTGAGCGATCAGCTGTAAGGAAGAAGCGGTCCTATCATACTTACCATGGAGGATATTCAGTCGATTCTGGGGACGGTGCAGGAGCTGTTGTGGTCCAGAGGAGTCGAGTGGATCCAGAGGCGGATGGCTGTTGGAGAAGAAGACGTTGCAGGAGGTGCTGTTACGGCGGGCGGTGAAGCTCCTATTGGTGGTTCCAGGCCGGTTCGCAGGTCCCGCCCACCAGAGAGACTCAGTCCATCCGCCGGGAGCAGGAAACGGAGGTTGACGAAGGTTCCGGTTTCAGGTGGTCGATCCATTCAACGGGCGGTGCAGGTCGGCATCGTGGCTGAGGTGGCAGAAGGAGGTAGCAGTCGTCAGACTGGGACCGGTAACAGCAGCTTGAGGGACGTGTCACGGTCGCCGTCGGAGGCGACTCGAGTAGGTAATTTTTCTTCTTTCGCAGGTAACAGAGGCGATTCCGGAGCAGAATTGGAGGGGGCTGAGGCAGCAATGATGTCAATGGAGGAGCATCCAGATGAGGATTCCTCAGCGCTCTTTTTGGCGCCAATTCAGGAACGGGACACGGCCTATTTAGGCCTAGGTAACAATCATGAACAGGACCTGGTTACGGCTTCTACTCCTTATATTGTGAATGCAGGGAGATTAAGGATGCTAGTATAGACGTTTCTTTAAAGGGAAAAGGGAAAAAAAGGTGGGGATCAGTTTAGTGCACAAAAGGTAGGTAGAAGGGGGATGAGAGGCTCTGGTAGGTTGAGCAGGAGTGGGGACAGGGAATGCAGGGGGGTTGCCTCTAGGCATGTTAATGTATCTTTTTCCCCAGATATTATACAAGCAAAACGTCAAGCAACAGGGAGAAGCACTGTCAAGGTTATTTCTCCTGCACAGGAGGATTGTGATTCACTATGGCTGGAGGAGCATTACAGCGACTTTGCTGAAGAGGAAGAGCCACAAGCTTCAACGTCTGGACCAGTTGCAACGGACCAGGTAGGGGGAATGGATGCTTTAACACAGCTGCTTTGGGCATTGGTTCCAGAGAGCGGGGGAGGTAGGGGTAAAGATTTGGGCCCCAGGCTTAATGTAGAATCCAGGTCTAAGGAGTCTTTGGGCAGGGCAAGCTTAGATAGGGGTTTTATGGGGGATAGTTTAGCAGTTAATGTTCCAGGGTTAGCTAACAGGGGTTGTACATCCTCTCAGTCTCAGGTTGGTCAAAGTGAAAGGAGGATGCAAGAAAGCAGAAGCAGAACACCTGTGTCACGGCGGCAGGTAAGATCCCGTTCGCCCATAAATTATCGTAAGAGTCAGGAAACAGCAGAAGCATCAGTTTGGGGCACTCTGGATAGGCAGATGAGGGAAAAGGGGAGAACCAGAAGGTCTAGAACCCCTGAGAGGAGAAGATACAGAGAGAAAGAAAGTATGAGGCAGGACCCTGAGTCAGTACACCTGGATACAAGGAGTGAAGCGATTACCGCAAGGGAGGCCTCTAAGGTCCCTAGTAATACAGGTGAGAGTTTTGGTGATTGTTTGTTGCCTAATGAGAGTGTTTCTGGGGATGTTAGGTGTGATTCGGTGTTGAAAGGTCTAAAAGAGCTGATTGCTCAGCTGCAAGGTGGCTATCAGTCTAGCGTTAGCGGCCCTTCGGGTCCGGTCGGTGTTTGGGTGTCACAGAATGTGTCCTCTGGTGGTGGCCCCCTGTATCGGCTGAGCTCAATGATGTCGGGCAATTCGAGTGCGAGTGGCCAGTTGGTTAGGGTCTCTGATCAGGCTTTTAGGCGTCCGTGCTTAAGCTCGGTTGGTCCTTTAGGAATCCATTTGTCTAATGAGGTGAAAGAAAAAATTTGGAGGCGGGAGTTTATGGAAATTTTTTCCCTTCTCCCTGTTGATCAATTTTTCGATATTAAGGACGATTCTAAAAGCGACTCGGCTAAAAAAGAAGAGGATGAGCGTAAGAGAAGGTTCAGAAAATTGCCTAAACCTTGTCTAATTGGTCAAAAGCATTTTGCATTTTGGCTAGCGTTGTGGGTGAAAAGAACCCGGAGTTATGCTCTTCCCTGTTCTGCTATTTGGACGAGATTGCGGGAACCTGCCGTACGTATGGCGGTCTTGCCTGGTGGAAATATGATGAGCAGTTCTGTCAACGTATGGCTGTTCGCCCGGAAATGAGGTGGGATGATAGGGACATGGGGATCTGGCTGGAGCTTATGACTCCTTTAAGGTCCGGGCAGCCCTTTCGTGGGGTGGGGGGTGGAAGCAGTGGCCCCTCCCCAGCATCTTCAGCAGTGGCCCTTAGAAAAGGGCTTTGCTTTCAATTTAACGAGGGGGCATGCAAGTTCGGCACAGCTTGTAAATACAAGCATGAGTGCTCTTTCTGTGGAGGAACCTATTCAGGTTCCAAGTGTTTTAAAAAAGCAAAATCCTTCTCGAAGGGAGACAATGTTATTCAGAGCCAGGACGCCAGTGAGAATAGGAAGAATGGCGCCTTGGTTACAATTGTACGGTAATCGGAGGGGTAAGGCAGAGGATGCGAAAATCCTGCTTATTGGTTTTAGTGACGGTTTCTGTATTCCATTTATTGAGGGTATCGAGTCTGTTTTTTCAGGTAACTTAAAGACTGCGGTTGATTTTCCTGGTGTTGTGGCTGAAAAAATCCAAAAAGAGGTCTCTTTGAGCAGAATGGCGGGTCCATTTTCAGACCCACCTTTTGAAAACCAAAGGGTGTCCCCTTTGGGTGTTGTGCCTAAGAAGGTCCCAAATTATTGCAGGTTAATTCATCATTTGTCTTTTCCGAATGGTTTTTCGGTGAACGATGGTATTGATCCTGAGATATCTGCGGTTAGATACGCTTCATTTGATAAAGCGTTGGATTTGGTCTGGAATGCTGGACATAATGCCTTGTTGGCTAAGGTGGATATTGAATCTGCGTTCAGGCTTCTTCCTGTTCACCCTTCATGCCCCCATTTGTTGGGCTGTTTTTTCAATGGCTTCTTTTTTGTGGACTTATGTTTGCCTATGGGCTGCTCTATTTCTTGTTCCTTCTTTGAGAAGTTCAGTTGTTTTGTGGAATGGGTAGTCAAGCAGATTTCGGGGCTGTCATAGGTTATCCATTATTTGGATGACTTCCTGTTCGTGGGTCCTTCGGGTCAGGATGTGTGTCAAGTTCTTATGGATTCCTTTTTCTCGGTAGCCAGGGATTTTGGTATCCCAGTCGCTGTTGATAGAACGGAAGGTCCTTCCTCTGTCATTAATTTCCTGGGTATATGTATTGATTTGGTACTGATGGAATGCAGACTTCCCGAAGATAAGATTCGGGATTGGTTCGCTCGATCGATGGTGCCCTGGTTAGAAAAAAGTTGTCTTGAAGAGAAATTCAGTCTTTGGTCAGAAAACTGAACTTTGCCTGTAAGATTATCCACTCTCTGCGTGCGAGAGGCAATATGGTTTTTAAGTTCAACTAGATCCATTGTTGCGGGCTTGGTAATATGTAAAGTTATGTAAAGTAATATAACCTGTTACACTTGAACTTGCACCTATATAAGGTATCTATGATTTGTTTGAAGGTAAAGGTTATTATTTAGATCACAGCTGCTGAACTCAATAAATTATGTCAGAGTGAATATTAAAGTTTAGGTTGTGTGAAAGTGTATATAATAACAATTGATACATAGACTAGTAAAATACAATTGAAACACTGTTTTAATCTTGCCAGAGAGGAATGCAGTTATGCCAAATGCTGCTGCGCGCAACCTTATATCAGCTAGCAATACTGCCGATAGTACTGGCGATGTAATATAATATAATTATGTATAAGATAATACCTTACTGGGAAATACACAGCTGAGAGTTGTACAGAGGCTTCACTACCGCAAATGGTCTGACAGGAAGGTAAGTGATGAATGAAGCCCCGTATGAATGCCTATTCAAGGAGGGGCCTAATGACCTCACTCTAGGCTAAAGGGCATGTCCTAATGAGCCGTTGCTCATTTTCGTCTGGAGGCCTGAGCGATCAGCTGTAAGGAAGAAGCGGTCCTATCATACTTACCATGGAGGATATTCAGTCGATTCTGGGGACGGTGCAGGAGCTGTTGTGGTCCAGAGGAGTCGAGTGGATCCAGAGGCGGATGGCTGTTGGAGAAGAAGACGTTGCAGGAGGTGCTGTTACGGCGGGCGGTGAAGCTCCTATTGGTGGTTCCAGGCCGGTTCGCAGGTCCCGCCCACCAGAGAGACTCAGTCCATCCGTCGGGAGAAGGCAGGACTCTGGGAGCAGGAAACGGAGGTTGACGAAGGTTCCGGTTTCAGGTGGTCGATCCATTCAACGGGCGGTGCAGGTCGGCATCGTGGCTGAGGTGGCAGAAGGAGGTAGCAGTCGTCAGACTGGGACCGGTAACAGCAGCTTGAGGGACGTGTCACGGTCGCCGTCGGAGGCGACTCGAGTAGGTAATTTTTCTTCTTTCGCAGGTAACAGAGGCGATTCCGGAGCAGAATTGGAGGGGGCTGAGGCAGCAATGATGTCAATGGAGGAGCATCCAGATGAGGATTCCTCAGCGCTCTTTTTGGCGCCAATTCAGGAACGGGACACGGCCTATTTAGGCCTAGGTAACAATCATGAACAGGACCTGGTTACGGCTTCTACTCCTTATATTGTGAATGCAGGGAGGGATATGGAGTTTAGAACGCCTTATATGATGGATAAGGATGTACACATTATTAGGGACCAGTTATCGGCATCTAGGGCCATGGGAAATTTTGGTAACCGGGCATCAGAGGGCCTTAGCCCTAGATTAGTTGGGCCTCAAGGTAGTATTTTACCAATTGTACCTCAGACGGACACACATTATGAGGAGGGAGCCGGAACATCATACTCTGAGATTAAGGATGCTAGTATAGACGTTTCTTTAAAGGGAAAAAAAGGTGGGGATCAGTTTAGTGCACAAAAGGTAGGTAGAAGGGGGATGAGAGGCTCTGGTAGGTTGAGCAGGAGTGGGGACAGGGAATGCAGGGGGGTTGCCTCTAGGCATGTTAATGTATCTTTTTCCCCAGATATTATACAAGCAAAGCGTCAAGCAACAGGGAGAAGCACTGTCAAGGTTATTTCTCCTGCACAGGAGGATTGTGATTCACTATGGCTGGAGGAGCATTACAGCGACTTTGCTGAAGAGGAAGAGCCACAAGCTTCAACGTCTGGACCAGTTGCAACGGACCAGGTAGGGGGAATGGATGCTTTAACACAGCTGCTTTGGGCATTGGTTCCAGAGAGCGGGGGAGGTAGGGGTAAAGATTTGGGCCCCAGGCTTAATGTAGAATCCAGGTCTAAGGAGTCTTTGGGCAGGGCAAGCTTAGATAGGGGTTTTATGGGGGATAGTTTAGCAGTTAATGTTCCAGGGTTAGCTAACAGGGGTTGTACATCCTCTCAGTCTCAGGTTGGTCAAAGTGAAAGGAGGATGCAAGAAAGCAGAAGCAGAACACCTGTGTCACGGCGGCAGGTAAGATCCCGTTCGCCCATAAATTATCGTAAGAGTCAGGAAACAGCAGAAGCATCAGTTTGGGGCACTCTGGATAGGCAGATGAGGGAAAAGGGGAGAACCAGAAGGTCTAGAACCCCTGAGAGGAGAAGATACAGAGAGAAAGAAAGTATGAGGCAGGACCCTGAGTCAGTACACCTGGATACAAGGAGTGAAGCGATTACCGCAAGGGAGGCCTCTAAGGTCCCTAGTAATACAGGTGAGAGTTTTGGTGATTGTTTGTTGCCTAATGAGAGTGTTTCTGGGGATGTTAGGTGTGATTCGGTGTTGAAAGGTCTAAAAGAGCTGATTGCTCAGCTGCAAGGTGGCTATCAGTCTAGCGTTAGCGGCCCTTCGGGTCCGGTCGGTGTTTGGGTGTCACAGAATGTGTCCTCTGGTGGTGGCCCCCTGTATCGGCTGAGCTCAATGATGTCGGGCAATTCGAGTGCGAGTGGCCAGTTGGTTAGGGTCTCTGATCAGGCTTTTAGGCGTCCGTGCTTAAGCTCGGTTGGTCCTTTAGGAATCCATTTGTCTAATGAGGTGAAAGAAAAAATTTGGAGGCGGGAGTTTATGGAAATTTTTTCCCTTCTCCCTGTTGATCAATTTTTCGATATTAAGGACGATTCTAAAAGCGACTCGGCTAAAAAAGAAGAGGATGAGCGTAAGAGAAGGTTCAGAAAATTGCCTAAACCTTGTCTAATTGGTCAAAAGCATTTTGCATTTTGGCTAGCGTTGTGGGTGAAAAGAACCCGGAGTTATGCTCTTCCCTGTTCTGCTATTTGGACGAGATCGCGGGAACCTGCCGTACGTATGGTGGTCTTGCCTGGTGGAAATATGATGAGCAGTTCTGTCAACGTATGGCTGTTCGCCCGGAAATGAGGTGGGATGATAGGGACATGGGGATCTGGCTGGAGCTTATGACTCCTTTAAGGTCCGGGCAGCCCTTTCGTGGGGTGGGGGGTGGAAGCAGTGGCCCCTCCCCAGCATCTTCAGCAGTGGCCCTTAGAAAAGGGCTTTGCTTTCAATTTAACGAGGGGGCATGCAAGTTCGGCACAGCTTGTAAATACAAGCATGAGTGCTCTTTCTGTGGAGGAACCTATTCAGGTTCCAAGTGTTTTAAAAAAGCAAAATCCTTCTCGAAGGGAGACAATGTTATTCAGAGCCAGAACGCCAGTGAGAATAGGAAGGATGGCGCCTTGGTTACAATTGTACGGTAATCGGAGGGGTAAGGCAGAGGATGCGAAAATCCTGCTTAGTGGTTTTAGTGACAGTTTCTGTATTCCATTTATTGAGGGTATCGAGTCTGTTTTTTCAGGTAACTTAAAGACTGCGGTTGATTTTCCTGGTGTTGTGGCTGAAAAAATCCAAAAAGAGGTCTCTTTGAGCAGAATGGCGGGTCCATTTTCAGACCCACCTTTTGAAAACCAAAGGGTGTCCCCTTTGGGTGTTGTGCCTAAGAAGGTCCCAAATTATTGCAGGTTAATTCATCATTTGTCTTTTCCGAATGGTTTTTCGGTGAATGATGGTATTGATCCTGAGATATCTGCGGTTAGATACGCTTCATTTGATAAAGCGTTGGATTTGGTCTGGAATGCTGGACATAATGCCTTGTTGGCTAAGGTGGATATTGAATCTGCGTTCAGGCTTCTTCCTGTTCACCCTTCATGCCCCCATTTGTTGGGCTGTTTTTTCAATGGCTTCTTTTTTGTGGACTTATGTTTGCCTATGGGCTGCTCTATTTCTTGTTCCTTCTTTGAGAAGTTCAGTTGTTTTGTGGAATGGGTAGTCAAGCAGATTTCGGGGCTGTCATAGGTTATCCATTATTTGGATGACTTCCTGTTCGTGGGTCCTTCGGGTCAGGATGTGTGTCAAGTTCTTATGGATTCCTTTTTCTCGGTAGCCAGGGATTTTGGTATCCCAGTCGCTGTTGATAGAACGGAAGGTCCTTCCTCTGTCATTAATTTCCTGGGTATATGTATTGATTTGGTACTGATGGAATGCAGACTTCCCGAAGATAAGATTCGGGATTGGTTCGCTCGATCGATGGTGCCCTGGTTAGAAAAAAGTTGTCTTGAAGAGAAATTCAGTCTTTGGTCAGAAAACTGAACTTTGCCTGTAAGATTATCCAAGTGGGCAGAATCTTTTGTAGAAGATTGTAATTGGCTACTGTTGGGGTAAAAATCCCTCACTTTAGGATTCATCTATCCTCACAGTTGAAGGAGGATTTGAGAGTTTGGAGGTCCTTCTTGAAAGACTTCAATGGAAGGTCTTTGATTCAGGCTGCAGAGATCTCAAACAGTGAGTTACATCTATTTACTGACGCTTTGGGGGCTCATGGTTTTGGAGCTTTGTTCGGGCGCAAATGGTGTGTGGGTCCATGGCCTGAGGCGTGGGCTGTTTCTGGTCTGACAAAAAAACTAGTATTTTTGGAATTATTTCCACTGGTAGTAGCTCTAAAAGTTTGGGGCATTGAATTTGAAAACAGAAAAGTTGTTTTTCATTCTGATAATATGGGGGTGGTTTTCGCCATTAACCATCTGTCATCCAGTTCTAAACCGGTTGTTGATTTGCTCAGAATGTTTGTTTTTGAATGCCTGAAGCATAATATTTATTTTAGGGCTGTTCATGTGCCTGGAAAGGAGAATGTGGGTTCTGACGCTCTTTCTCGTTTTCAGTGGCAGAGATTCTGGGAAGCAGCACCCGATGCGGAGAGGATCGGATCTCCTTGCCTAGATGAAATGTGGCATCTGAGCTTCCTCAATTGCTGAGGTTGGTGAGGGGAGCTGTAGCTCCAGGTACTTGGAGGGCCTATGCATCAGTTTGCGTCGAGTGGCTCAATAGATTAACTTCTGCGAATAATACTGATACTGACGTTAGTATTTTACTGGATTGGATTGAGGAATGGAAGGAGAAGAAAGTGTCATGGTCTATGGTACAGCGTAATATGGCTGCTCTATCATTTTTGTTCAAGCTTTTGGGGTGGGTCGATTTATCAAAAAAAATTGTATTCGCATGGCGGTTAGAAGTCTGGTTCAGGGCATAGTATCTATTGATAGAAAACGTCCCTTGGTTTTTTCTGTGCTGGAGAGGTTAGTTTGAGTTCTCCCTGAGGTTTGTTTTTCACAATTCAAAGAATTGTTATTCCGAGTGGCCTTTTTGTTAGCCTATTTTGGGGCATTTAGAGTTTCCGAATTGGTAGCTGTGAATCGTTGGAGTTGTGGTGGTTTAAATTGTCAGGATGTGGTGGTGAATCCTCATGAAGTTCTTTTATGGCTAAGAAAGTCAAAGACTAATCAGTTGGGTAAAGGTTTTTGGATTAGTTTGAGCGAAATTTGGGGGTGTGTGCTGCCCTGTTACGGCAGTTAGGGAGTTTTTATTTGTTCGTAATGATATTGTTGGTGGGCCTTTTTTGATTCATGAGGATGGGTCATCCCTGTCCCGTTTCCAATTCGAGTCTGTAATGAAAAAAGCTTTGGCGGTGATTGGCGTGGATGGGAGAGACTTTGGTTGTCATTCTTTCAGGATTGGTGCGGCAACAGAAGCAATGAGTTTAGGTTTGAGTGATGGTGTGGTAAAGAAGATTGGGAGATGGAAATCTGACTGTTTTAAGTTATATATTAGGCCAAAATTAGTGTTATAGTGTTTTAGCAGGTCCGCTTCACTGTTGGAATGTGGGCCATTCATACGTGTGTTGGGCGAGAAAAGCGGCTTTAGTGAAAGATTCAGGGACCCAGCTTGACTGTTCGTCTGATCAAGTTTTGATCACGGGGGATGAGATGGGATCAGGTTTTGGGTCAGGTTATCAGTAAGGCAAGATTATTTAATCCTCCTGATATTTTAGTTGTTCATGCCGGGGGTAATGACCTGGGTTTCATGGCCCATAAAGATTTAATTAATATAATAAAACAGGATGTGGGTAGGTTAAAAGAGTTATTCCCACATATTATAATAGTCTGGTCTGACATTGAGTGTCGGTTATTTTGGAGATCGGCCTGGGATGTCAAGAGGTTGGATTCTTCAAGAAAAAAGGTGAATAGATGATTACTAGTTTTGTGTCCAGAGTGGGTGGTTTTGGGATTCGGCATGTTGAGTTTGAAGTGGAATCAGGTAAATGTTTCTTTCTGAAGGATGGTGTACACCTTAATGAAATTGGGCTCTACCTTTTTAACTTTAATCTTAGCGAAGGGGTGAAAAAAGCCTTAGCCCTGTGGGTTTGTGCTCGAAGGTAGTTCGAACAATGGCGGGGTGCAAGCCTTAAAGTTTAACTAATTATTGCGGGTACCTCCTCATGTATGGGGAGAGGTTATGGGTGGGGGCATGCCTGGTGGAGCACCAGTGGAAGGCACGTGATGTGTATTGGGGCAAGCACCTTTAAATGAAGTATAGTTGTTTTAAAAGTTTTAACTTCACTTAATTTAAATTAATAAATTCGGGCTGTGGCCTTTTTTCACCCATTCCTGTGTCTGTGTCTTTTCTTATTATGTATTTAAAATGCCTAGATGTGAGATCATAGCGCAACTCCCGGCAAGTTGAGTAGTTAGATTAGATGAGGTAGAGATCTGGATTACACTGAGAAAATCTCCTGAGGAACTGTAGACTTCTTTAGAAACAGGAAAGTGGCTGAGTAACTTCGGTTCAGAGTGGTGATGGACAGACACCTTCTTAGGCAAGTTACCAAGCAAGGAATAGTATAGGGAGGAACCTTATAAAGGAAGAGATGTAAAAGGAGAGAATACACTTAAAAAAACAGTAGTTAGCAGTGAATTCTTACAAGCAACAGTCGTGATGAATTATAAATATTACAGGTCAGAGATTGTACAACAACTGATACAACCACGTAGCTACAATTACAGAAAAATCAAGTTAAAGAATTCCAGAAAGAGATTGAGACAGTAGTCACTTTTAAAACAGAGCCACCCAAACTATGGCCTCATCTGTTCCTCCATGGGATTTGTGTCCCTCGGCACCACAGAGCAGAATACAGATGTCAGTAATTATCGAAAAAGCAGTTACAGATGCTAAATTTTATAGTTCATTTGTAACTAATTTTACTTTGCGTTGTTATCTTTAGCATAAGTGTGAGTGTAATGTAATGTATCTACTGGTGAATCCCACCTTCAGTGACTGTCCCTCTGTATAAAAAAGATTAAGCCCCAGTGGTTTAGATTGACACCTTATTGTAATCAGCTCCAGCACTAACAGAGGCAACAGATACTGACATTACATGATTTTGTCCATGGGAAGTCTTGGCACTAACAAACCTTACCATTTGGTCTTCATTTTTTTACAAGAGAGCACCATTTATACTGATACATGATATACTCACAGTGTTTCAGTCTGATATGTGATTTTCTCTCTACATCAAAAGAGTTGAAAATTCAGAATCCCAATCCCCAGAAAATTGTGATGGCAGCTTTACTGAGGGTGTAAGATGCCAACCAAGACTATCATCCTCTAAAGCGTCTGGATGTTTGGCGCACATGGATTCTCATTATGTGTGACCACTTGGCCTTTTGCTACTGTTAATTAGTGGGTCTTCATCCGAGCTGCAGAAAGCTGTTAGATAAGAAGTCTATAGTTAAGGAATCAGCTGGGGGGTTTTATGTTCACTACGTGTCTGGGATAATCTTTCTACGGATAACAGGAATTTTTGTAACCTAAACATGCTAATGGACTGAAAGCTTATTTTGACTCAACTAAAGACGTATAAATGTAGCATGGCCTTTTAGAAAATAGCATTAGATTTGCAACACATATGACAATCTATCTTGCTGTTCTTAACAATGTATATTCAGTATTATTGAACAACTGTCTGTGTTGGTGTTTTATTAAACATGCTGCAACGAGCAGAGGTTACTGACAGGAACTGTGCACTGCGGAGACCGAGGAAGTCAGATGTGGCACAAAAATGTATTGATTACAGTAAAATGTCATTGTAAAGCTGCCAAATAAAATCACTTAATACCTAAATGCTATAAATCATTTGTAATCAGTTTCTGCACCTATTTCTAAGAAAAATGCTTGTCTGTCAATCTATCTATCATCTATCTATCTATCATAAATCTATCATCTATCTGTCTATCTAACAATCTATCTATCTATCTATCTATCTATCAATCTAGATAAAGAGAAGTTCCCTTGATTGAAAGCTGGAACCCATGTACGCAGAAGATGTTTTGCAGACAGATGTCAGGAACAGACTGATGTCATCAACAGGAAGTGATGCATGTGTGTGTATGGGGGGGTTCTGAGTATTTTGTGCACTGTGTGTGTATGTATGTGTCTGTGTCTATGTGTGTGTGTGCACTTGTTTGTGAGTGTGTGGTGTGTGTGTGTATGGGGGGGTCTGAGTATTTTGAGCACTGTCTGTGTATGTATGTGCATGTGTCTATGAATGTGTATGTGTCTATGTGTATGTGCACTTACATGTTTTTATGTGTTTGTGAGTGTGTGGTGTGTATGTGTATGGGGGGTCTGAGTATTTTGT
>NC_069502.1:1201674266-1201681766 GCF_027579735.1 Bombina bombina
CACACAGAAATCCCTACATCACAAGAAGTAAATACCACTGAGCTAAATATTATTAATCTCTCAAATATAATTCTGACACCTGATCAAATATCTGTCCTGAAAAAAGGCCTATCATTCATACCCACACCACAATTTAATAAGTTTGAGGCGATTAAAGATATACATTTATTCATTCGTAAAATCCTTTTGAAAAAATATTTCAGCAATCCTGATCATGACCAGCTAAATGCCTCTGATCAGGCAGCCATCAGTGATCTAATTTCTCTATTAGAGGAATCTATTAGCAATGTTGAAACTGAAGATAACAATAGTTGGCGCCAGATGTTAAAAGCAAAATCGAAATTTGTTCCCCCTAAAAACACATCGTTCAATGCATTAACTTTCCTAAACTTAGTGTGCCAGGATGTACTCGATATCCAAGGTCAAATTGGAACACCTAACTATAATCTGAGTAAGGAAGAGAATGTAGCATTGAAACAATTATCTTAAATGAAAAATATTCAGATCAAATGTAGTGATAAGGGTGGTAACATAGTTATCTGGCCTGACATTATGTATCGCGAAGAGGCATTTCGACAATTAAACAATCCATTAAATTACAAACCACTATTGTGTAACCCTATGGATATGTTTTTAAACAGTTACAACAAACTAATTAAATCAGCTTTCACTAATGGCATAATTGACCAAAAAGAATATAACTTTCTTGAAGTGAAATTACCCAAAATAGCCACACTTTATTTATTGCCCAAGGTCCATAAAAACATGTTAAAACCACCCGGGAGACCTATAGTCTCTGGGATTGGATCTTTGACTGAGAAGGCAAGTAAATACATAGACGCAAGGCTGAGATATATTGTGGAATCTCTTCCATCTTATACCAGGGATACCATGCACCTATTAAATAAAGTGAATGATTTGAAGCTTGATATGAATTCTTCGCTATTGGTTACTTGTGATGTAGAATCGCTCTATACCAGCATTAAGACCCAGTGGGGATGTAGAGCGATTTCTTATTACTTATCCAAAAATACCAATATAAGTCAAGAGGTGAAAGAGTTTTTGCTCAATTTGTTGGAATTTGTTTTGACACATAACTTCTTTGTTTTTGACGACAAGTTCTTTTTACAAGTATGTGGCACGGCCATGGGCACGTCATGTGCCCCTACATACGCGAATATATACCTGGGCTGGTGGGAGGAAACCGTGGTTTTCCATGAGGATCTTAAACATCTCACCCAACACGTATCCCACTGGTCCAGGTATATAGATGATATATTCTTTGTATGGGATGGCCCTGAACACCTTTTGAACGAATTCATTAATATTCTCAATAATAATCCCTTTGGATTATACCTTACATCTACTCTAGAAAAGTCTAAGGTTGAATTTTTAGACCTCTATACTGAGAAGGTTGATAACTCCATTGCAACTAATGCATATAGGAAACCTACATCTACCAACAATATCCTACATGCAAGTAGCTACCACCACCCTAATACTATTAGAGGGTTACCAATGGGGGAATATATTCGTCTAAGACAAAACTGCAGTACTATTGAGAATTACAAAGAATCACCTAGGGATCTGAAACAGAGATTGCTAAAACGAGGCTATTCAAGAAAGATACTTGCCAAGGCATATAATAATGCATTGCTGAAAGATAGAAAGGAGTTACTTACTCCAAGATCAAGAGAAAGTAATACCCCACTCAGGTTTATCACGACATACTCACCTCAGAGTGATAAGATTACCAACATTCTTAAAACACATTGGCATGTCCTGACCCAAGATACATTATTGAGACCATTGTTAACAGATAGACCACTGGTGACTTATAGGAGAGCTAGCAACCTTAATGACAAGTTAGTAACTAGTCACTATGATAGGAATGCTAAAAGGGATCCTATACACAAAGGTTCTGTCACATGTGGACACTGTAAAGTGTGCCAACACATGGTTAAAAAAGAATATATAATGGATAGGTTTGGCAAAAAATGGGCAATAAAAGAACATATTAATTGTCAAAGCACTAATGTGATTTATTGCATATCCTGTAGTTGATTTACTCTACATTGGCATGACCACACGATGCCTGGGCACACGTATGACTGAACACCTTAGCAATATTAGGACAGCCCAGAGAGATGTAGAAAAGAAGAAACAAATCACTAGTGTAGCCAAACATTTTCTAATGTCTCATAAGGGGAACACCAATGCAATGAAATGTTGGGGACTGGAAAAACTAAAACCAGGGATAAGAGGTGGGGACACCGAACAAAGATTGTTAAAGATGGAAACAAAATGGATTTTCAATCTGAACTCGGTTATACCCAATGGCATGAATGAATTTAACAATTATTGGGTGTGTCATGAGATGCAGGACATATGCAGGACACAGCAATGATGGTACAACTCTATTTTATTGCAGAGCATAACAATACACATCTAGTCAGGTTGATTGTACTAAACTAACTGCGACACAGACACCGGACCTAAGCCCCGCCCACATGCTAGTGACATCACATCCTGCTCTCATCACATCTTCCCCTTTTTCAAAGGCAAAGCATACATTTGCATATAATAAATAACAAGGTACACCAACAGGGTATACAACAACATTTTTGTTTTTGAACATTATAAAAACAGATAGATTAGAAAACATGAACAAATAAATTACATCCTGACTTGGACATCGGGGTAGACTACCCTAGTCCACAGTGACCATGGGATTATTCTGCCCATACTTCCGGTCACTGTTCTAGCTAAAGTCAGTCCCTGTAACGGGCCGGAAGTTTCACCACTCTTCCGCTTGATGTAACTTTGCATGAACTGTCCTCTGATACAGAAGATGGTGAACAAGAGTCTGCTGGAGGCAAAGATATATCCCCGCTGTGATCTTGCTGAGGGGAAGGCACCTCTCTTAGAACAGGGGATCCCACCGGCGGTGGTACTGAGGTATCCGGTTCCAGACTCTCAGGTACAGGCTGAAGATGTCTTCGGTTACGGCGTGTAACCGTCCCTCCCTCTGTAAGGACTGTGTAAGACCTTGGTTCTGGAGAGCGGCCCACTACCGTAGCAGGCGTCTTCCATTTCTTCTCATCATCCAGTTTAATTCTGACACTTTGGCCCGCTTTCAGTTCCTGTAAAGGCCTGACAGAATGTCTCCTGTCGTAGAAGAAACGATAACCCTTTTTGGCCTCTTCATCCCTCTTAAGGACTTCGTCCCGAGGAACAGGGCCAGGCGGCTTGAAGACACCCACTGAGGGTAAAGTGGTGCGAATCTGGCGTCCTAGCATCAGCTGTGCCGGGCTAAACCCGGTGGCTTGAATGGGCGTCGCCCTGTATGACAAGAGGGCTAGGTACGGCTCAGATTGCTTTAGAATGAATTTTGTTGTTTGAACTGCCCTTTCAGCCATTCCGTTGGCCTGCGGATAATGTGGACTTGACGTGGAATGTACAAAATCATATTCCCTGCTGAAAGCACTGAAC
Source organism: Bombina bombina (assembly GCF_027579735.1). Lineage (NCBI taxonomy): Eukaryota > Metazoa > Chordata > Amphibia > Anura > Bombinatoridae > Bombina > Bombina bombina. The sequence continues at coordinate 1,201,677,759 of NC_069502.1, forward strand.
TCTGTAGAAGCGAATTGCATACCATTATCACTCACTAGCTCCATTGGAATGCCCCAGCGGGCGAACAAGCTCTTCAGGCGAATGATAACGGCCTGACTTGTGATATCATTCAGGGGTGCAATTTCCAAATACCTGGAATAGTAGTCGATCACAACAAGAAACTTTTTCCCGTGCAGTTCACACAAATCAGCAGCTATTTTCTGCCACGGCCCCGCAGGCAGCGGAGTAGACATTAAGGGCTCCCTTCTCTGAGTAGGCCGGCGTTCCCGGCAAAAGGCACATTTAGACACGTGATTTGCAATGTCGGAGCTGATCCCAGGCCACCACACAGCTGTAGCTGCCCTTTCTCTGCACTTTGTAATGCCTAAGTGGCCATCGTGAATCCTGTTTAACATCTCCTTCCTCATGCTGACAGGAATTACAATGCGGTCTTGGAACAGCACCAACCCCTCCAGCTCCGTGAGCTGCAACCTCTCTGGCTGGTAAGCATTTAAAGACATCCAGGCTGCCCGGCTCTCGGGCCAGCCATCTTTTATGTACCTTATAACTTCTTGCAGATCTGTGTCCAAATATGTCTCTTTCTTTATCTCTTCCAGTTTCCTTGAAGAAATGGACTTAGAGGCCAGAACTGAATCAACATACACTTTCACATCCGACTCTGTGGAGGATTCTTCAGCAGCAGCCAGCGGGAGCCTGGACAGTGTATCTGCCACAACCAGTTGCTTCCCCGGCACATGCACTGCCTGAACATTGAACCTGAGCAGTCTCATTAAAAGTCTCTGGCATCTCAAGGGTGTTTTGTCAATGTCATAAGAATTGATAAGAGGGACTAGCGGTTTGTGGTCAGTTTCCAGACTAAATTTCTCCAAACCCACTAGATAACGCTGAAAGCGCTCACAGGCCCAAACTGCAGCCAGGCACTCTTTCTCAATTTGAGCGTATTTTGACTCCGCAGCCGTCAGTGTGCGGGAACAGTAGGCGATGGGCTGTAGTTTGTTGTCATTCAGCTGCAGGAGTGCAGCCCCCAGCCCATAACTGCTTGCATCAGCACTAACCACAGTCTTTTTTGAAGGGTCGTAGAACCCCAGCACTGGGGCATACCCCAGCAGGGACTTGGCATGCAGGAACGCTTTTTCTTGTGAGGGTCCCCAGACCCAGGCAACATCTTTCTTAAGCAACTCTGTGATAGGGTGTAAAACTGTAGATAAATCTGGAAGAAACTTGCCCACGTAATTTACAAGGCCCAATATCTGTCTCAGCTCATGTACATCAGATGGGCTTTTCATCTGTTCGATAGCCCGAATTTTCTCGGGGTCCGGCTTGATGCCATCCCCGTTGATGATATGCCCAAAGTAGCATAATTCAGTTTTCCTAAAATGACATTTTTCTTTATTCAGCTTCAGCCCAGACTCTTTGATAGCCTGCAGCACACAACTCAAACGCTGATCATGCTCCTCCACTGTAGACCCATACACTAGAATGTCGTCCATGACGACTGCTGTGCCCACGTGGCCACTCAGGAGAGAACTCATTTCCCTTTGAAAGATCTCAGGAGCGGAGGATATCCCAAAGGGGAGTCTGCAGAAGCAGAACCGACCTACCGGTGTGATAAAGGTAGTCAGTTTGCGGCACTTTGGATCCAGGGGGATCTGCCAAAAGCCGCTAGAAGCGTCTAATGTGGAAAAGAACTTCGCCCCAGCCAACTTCGGGGCTATATCTTCCAATGTCGGCAGCACAAATCTCTCCCTCTTCACTGCCTCATTCAACCTTTTCAGGTCCACACAGATGTGCACCTTTCCGTTTTTCTTTGCAACTGGAACAATGGGGGCACACCAATCAGTTGCTTCAACAACCTCTTCAATAACCCCCATAGACTTCATGCGCATGAGCTCTTTCTCCACTTGAGGCATGAGCTGGAACGGAATTCTACGAGGAGTAGAAATACTGTATGGGACTGCGTCACTTTTAAGTGCTATACGGACAGGTTTGCAGTTCAGTAGGCCCAACTCGCCAAACATATCTTCAGAGATCTCATTCACTCTGGCCACGAGGCCCAAGTCACAGGCTGCTTTTCTGCTCAATAAACTGTTAACACACTGACCTCGGATCACATGCACCCACATGGTGAACTTTTTTTGTTTGTACTCACAGCTGGCAAGAAATTTCCCCACACAATCAATGCGGCCACCAGGACTATGGACATTTGTAGTAACCTTTGCCAGCTGGGGCTGTCGAGGCAGTTTCATAAATTCAGCAAAAGACATTACAGTGATATCAGCTCCTGTGTCAATCTTAAAATCAACTTTGGCTCCCATTACAGTAAAAGTAACTTTCCAATCTTCCTCTGAGCTTGTCCGTTCCCCAACAGACCCCACAAAAGACACTTCCTGACCCTCCTGGTCACTGTCCACCTGCATCTCCTTAATGTATTCAGTTTTACACACCACTTCAAAATGGCCTATTCTGTTACATTTTCTGCATCTTTTATCTCTGGCCGGGCATATAGCACTCTGATCATGAGCCCGGTAGCACTGTGTGCATCGGCCATGTTGCGCCCATCCACTTCTAGGCCTTTCCAGTACTTTTGATCTACCGCTCACACTGTGCCTTTCACTAGTAATTTTTCTAGACTGTTGCACTTCATCCACAATACTCTCAGACCTCAGATCAGCACTTTGCTTTTTCACCAGTTCACTCTGGCGGGCCATCCTAAGAGCCCCGTCTAACGTTAAATCAGGCTCTAACTGCAGCTTCAGGGAGACTTCAGCATCTGCAATTCCAATAACTATTCTGTCTCTGATTTGCTCTTCTTTAGCAACACCAAACTCACAGAATTCAGCTAATTCATACAGGCTGCGCACAAATGACTCCACAGATTCTCCCACACGCTGATTACGTTTGTGAAAACAAGCTCTCTCATGAATCACATTTCTTTTGGGCACAAAGTGGGCACTGAGTTTATCCATAACTATATCAAAGTTAACTTCTTCCCCTTCTTGGAAAGTAAAAGCATTGAACACTGGCTCTACATCTTTCCCCATGGAGTATAAAAGAGAATTAACTTGTACTTCACCACTCTCCTTGTTCAGTTTGGATGCAATCCTGAAGCGCTGAAACCGCTGACGCCATGTGGGCCAAGCTGCAGGCTGAGAAAAGTCAAAAGGCTCAGGTGGGGTAAACTTTGACATTGCAATCGATCAGGAACAGAAGCGCAGTCCAGAACTTCTGACACCATGTCATGAGATGCAGGACATATGCAGGACACAGCAATGATGGTACAACTCTATTTTATTGCAGAGCATAACAATTCACATCTAGTCAGGTTGATTGTACTAAACTAACTGCGACACAGACACCGGACCTAAGCCCCGCCCACATGCTAGTGACATCACATCCTGCTCTCATCACAGGGTGTATATCTAAATATTTGTGAGCATTTAAACATGATCTATGAACTGAGTAAACATATATTGCCCACCTTGTACCTGTAACTTGACATTAGGGAGACTGATCACTGCCCTATGGTAGGTGGTTAGATAATTATTCCCTGATGTTCTGTTTTAAGGGCTAAAATTGGTGGAAATAGCTGTTCTGTAAATTGAAAATATGTACTTTTTTAGATTTAGAATTATTAGTACGTGCATAAACATAGTGAGGATATAACTATATACCACTAAACCAGTGGGAATCTGGTTGTGAGTATTTTAAAAGTACCTTATGATTATTTTATGTTTTTTAATAATTTAATCGTATCATTATTACAACATGTGGAAGTTTATTAACAATCAATCCATACGATATTTGCACATACTTCGTTTCTTTTCTTCTCTATTCAGTACATTAGTACCTGTTGGTTATATATTGGTAAACATATTTTAAGTAGGTGGATGTTAACTTTTAGGTATCCTGGTGCATTATCTATACTGTCCCTGGATATATAAGTGAAATATACATAAATACGAATGAAGGAGTATAGTTTATATACTTGATATATACCATTGGAATAAG
>NC_069502.1:1201686766-1201739266 GCF_027579735.1 Bombina bombina
TACTATAAAAAATAAATGCACACATGAATAAAAGGAGGAGCGTGCTTATGTTTCAAACTAGTCCTAAAGCCTGTTTACATGGGCCATTTTTTGCAGTACAGCGGTCCCACCCCTTGCTCTCTATCTCTCCCTCCCTTTTGCTCTCTCTCTCCCCCTCTCTTTTGCTCTCTCTCTCTCCCTCCTCTCTTTTGCGCTCTCTCTCCCCTCTCTTTTGCTCTCTCTTGCCCCCTCTCTTTTGTTCTCTCTCTCTCCCCTCTCTTTTGCTTTCTCCCCCCGTTTCGCTCTCTCTCTCCCCCCCCTTTTGCTCTCTTTCTCTCTTCCTCTTACTTTCTCTCCCCCTCTCTTCTGCTCTCACTCTATTTTTCCCCTCTCTTATGCGCGCTCTCTCCCCTCTCTCTTTTGCGCACTCTCTCTCCCCCCTCTCTTCTGCTCTCTCTTTCCCCCTCTCTTTTTGCTCTCTCTTTCCCCCCTCCTTTGCTCTCTCTTTTTCCCACCTCTCTTTTGCTCTCTCTCCCCCCTCTTTTGCTCTCTCTCCCCCCCTCTCTTTTGCTCTCTCCCCCTCTTTTTTGCTCTCTCTCTCCCCCCCTCTTTTGCTCTCTCTCCCCCTCTCTTTGTCTCTCTCTCCCCCCTCTCTTTCTCACTCTCTCTCCCCCCTCTCTTTTGCACTCTCTCTCTCCCCTCTCTCTTTTGCGCTCTCTCCCCCCTCACTTTTGTGCTCTCTCTCTCCCCCTCTCTTTTGTGCTCTCTCTCCCTCTCTTTTACGCTCTCTCTTTCCCCCCTTTCTTTTGCTCTCTCTCTCCCCCCTCTCTTTTGCTCTCTTTCTTCCCCACTCTTTTGGTCTCTCTTCTCTTTTTTGTTCTCTCTCCCCCTCTCTTTTGCTCTCTCTCCCCCTATCTTTTGCTCTCTCTCCCCCTTCTTTTGCTCTCTCTCCCTCTGTTTTGCTCTCTCCCCTCTCTTTTGCTCTCACTCCCCTCTCTTTTGCTCTCTCTTCCATCTCTTTTACTCTCCCCACCCTCTCTTTTGCTCTCTCTCCCCTCTCTTTTGCTCTCTCCCCCCTCTTTTGCTCTCTCTCCCCCTCTCTTTGTCTCTCTCTCCCCCCTATCTTTCTCACTCTCTCTCCCCCTCTCTTTTGCACTCTCTCCCCTTTCTCTTTTATGCTCTCTCCCCCCTCTCTTTTGCACTCTCTCTCTCCCCTCTCTCTTTTGCGCTCTCTCCCCCCTCACTTTTGTGCTCTCTCTCTCCCCCTCTCTTTTGTGCTCTCTCTCCCTCTCTTTTACGCTCTCTCTTTCCCCCCTTTCTTTTGCTCTCTCTCTCCCCCCTCTCTTTTGCTCTCTTTCTTCCCCACTCTTTTGCTCTCTCTTCTCTTTTTTGTTCTCTCTCCCCCTCTCTTTTGCTCTCTCTCCCCCTATCTTTTGCTCTCTCTCTCCCCTCTTTTGCTCTCTCTACCTCTGTTTTGCTCTCTCCCCTCTCTTTTGCTCTCACTCCCCTCTCATTTGCTCTCTCTTCCCTCTCTTTTACTCTCCCCACCCTCTCTTTTGCTCTCTCTCCCCTCTCTTTTGCTCTCTCCCCCCTCTTTTGCTCTCTCTCCCCCTCTCTTTGTCTCTCTCTCCCCCCTATCTTTCTCACTCTCTCTCCCCCTCTCTTTTGCACTCTCTCCCCTTTCTCTTTTACGCTCTCTCCCCCCTCACTTTTGTGATCTCTCTCCCCCTCTCTTTTGTGCTCTCTCTCCCTCTCTTTTATGCTCTCTCTCCCCTCTCTTTTGCTCTCTCTCTCCCCCCTCTCTTTTGCTCTCTTTCTTCCCCACTCTTTTGCTCTCTTTTCTCTTTTTTGTTCTCTCTCTCCCTCTCTTTTGCTCTCTCTCCCCCTATCTTTTGCTCTCTCTCCCCCCTCTTTTACTCTCTCTCCCTCTCTTTTGCTCTCTCCCCCTCTCTTTTGCTCTCACTCCCCTCTCTTTTGCTCTCTCTTCCCTCTCTTTTATTCTCCCCACCCTCTCTTTTTGCTCTCTCTCCCCTCTCTTTTGCTCTCTCTCCTCTCTTTTGCTCTCTCTTCCCTCTCTTTTGCTCTCTCTCCCTCTCTTTTGCTCTCTCTGCCCTCTCTTTTTCTCTCTCTCTCCCCTCTTTTGCTCTTTCTCCCCCTCTCTTTTTCTCTCTCCCCTCTCTTTTGCTCTCTCTCTCCTCTCTTTTGTTCTCTCTCCTGCTCTCTTTTGCTCTCACTCCCCTCTCTTTTGCTCTCTCTTCCCTCTCTTTTACTCTCCCCCCCCTCTCTTTTGCTCTCCCCCCTCTCTTTTGCTCTTTATCTCTCCTCTATTTTGCTCTCTCTCCCGTCTCTTTTGCTCTCTCTCTCCTCTCTTTTGCTCTCTCCCCCCCTCTCTTTTGCTCTCTCTCTTCTATTTTGCTCTCTCTCCCCTCTCTTTTGCTCTCTCCCCCCTCTTTTGCTCTCTCTCCCCCTCTCTTTGTCTCTCTCTCCCCCCTATCTTTCTCACTCTCTCTCCCCCTCTCTTTTGCACTCTCTCCCCTTTCTCTTTTATGCTCTCTCCCCCCTCTCTTTTGCACTCTCTCTCTCCCCTCTCTCTTTTGCGCTCTCTCCCCCCTCACTTTTGTGCTCTCTCTCTCCCCTCTCTTTGTGCTCTCTCTCCCTCTCTTTTACGCTCTCTCTTTCCCCCCTTTCTTTTGCTCTCTCTCTCCCCCCTCTCTTTTGCTCTCTTTCTTCCCCACTCTTTTGCTCTCTCTTCTCTTTTTTGTTCTCTCTCCCCCTCTCTTTTGCTCTCTCTCCCCCTATCTTTTGCTCTCTCTCTCCCCTCTTTTGCTCTCTCTCCCCTCTCTTTTGCTCTCTCCCCCTCTCTTTTGCTCTCACTCCCCTCTCATTTGCTCTCTCTTCCCTCTCTTTTACTCTCCCCACCCTCTCTTTTGCTCTCTCTCCCCTCTCTTTTGCTCTCTCCCCCTCTTTTGCTCTCTCTCCCCCTCTCTTTGTCTCTCTCTCCCCCCTATCTTTCTCACTCTCTCTCCCCCTCTCTTTTGCACTCTCTCCCCTTTCTCTTTTACGCTCTCTCCCCCCTCACTTTTGTGATCTCTCTCCCCCCTCTCTTTTGTGCTCTCTCTCCCTCTCTTTTATGCTCTCTCTTTCCCCCTTTCTTTTGCTCTCTCTCTCCCCCCTCTCTTTTGCTCTCTTTCTTCCCCACTCTTTTGCTCTCTTTTCTCTTTTTTGTTCTCTCTCTCCCTCTCTTTTGCTCTCTCTCCCCCTATCTTTTGCTCTCTCTCCCCCCTCTTTTACTCTCTCTCCCTCTCTTTTGCTCTCTCCCCTCTCTTTTGCTCTCACTCCCCTCTCTTTTGCTCTCTCTTCCCTCTCTTTTATTCTCCCCACCCTCTCTTTTGCTCTCTCTCCCCTCTCTTTTGCTCTCTCTCCTCTCTTTTGCTCTCTCTTCCCTCTCTTTTGCTCTCTCTCCCTCTCTTTTGCTCTCTCTGCCCTCTCTTTTTCTCTCTCTCTCCCCTCTTTTGCTCTTTCTCCCCCTCTCTTTTTCTCTCTCCCCTCTCTTTTGCTCTCTCTCTCCTCTCTTTTGTTCTCTCTCCTGCTCTCTTTTGCTCTCACTCCCCTCTCTTTTGCTCTCTCTTCCTCTCTTTTACTCTCCCCCCCCCCTCTCTTTTGCTCTCCCCCCCTCTCTTTTGCTCTTTATCTCTCCTCTATTTTGCTCTCTCTCCCGTCTCTTTTGCTCTCTCTCTCCTCTCTTTTGCTCTCTCCCCCCCCTCTCTTTGCTCTCTCTCTTCTATTTTGCTCTCTCTCCCCTCTCTTTTGCTCTCTCTCGCCTCTTTTTTGCTCTCTCCCCCCTCTCTTTTGCTCTCTCTCTCTCCTCTATTTTGCTCTCTCTCTCCTCTCTTTTGCTCTCTCTCCTCTCTTTTGCTCTCTCTTCCCCTCTCTTTTGCTCTCTCTCCACTCTCTTTTGCTCTCTCTCCCTCTTTTGCTCTCTTCCCCTCTCTTTTGCTCTCACTCCCCTCTCTTTTGCTCTCTCTTCCCTCTCTTTTACTCTCCACACCCTCTCTTTTGCTCTCTCTCCCCTCTCTTTTGCTCTCTCTCCTCTCTTTTGCTCTCTCTCCCCCTCTCTTTTGCTCTCTCTCTTCTCTTTTGCTCTCTCTTCCCTCTCTTTTGCTCTCTCCCCCTCTCTTTTGCTCTCTCTTCCCTCTCTTTTTCTCTCTCTCCCCTCTTTTGCTCATTCTCCCCCTCTCTTTTGCTATCTCTCCCTCTCTTTTGCTCTCTTTCTCCTCTCTTTTATTCCCCCCCTCTCTTTTGCTCTCACTCCCCTCTCTTTTGCTCTCTCTTCCCTCTCTTTTGCTCTCTCCCCCCTCTCTTTTGCTCTCTCTTTCCTCTCTTTTGCTCTCTCCCCCCTCTCTTTTGCTCTCTCTCTCTATCTCTTCTATTTTGCTCTCTCTCCCCTCTCTTGCTCTCTCTCTCTCCTCTCTCTTGCTCCCTCTCCCTCTCTCTTTTGCTCTATCTCCCCCCTCTTTTGCTCTCTCTCCCTCTTTTGCTCTCTCCCCCTCTCTTTTGCTCTCACTCCCCTCTGTTTTGCTCACTCTTCCTTCTCTTTTACTCTCTCCACCCTCTCTTTTGCTCTATCTCCCATCTCTTTTGCTCTCTCTCCTCTCTTTTGCTCTCTCTCCCCTCTCTTTTGCTCTCTCCCCCTCTCTTTGCTCTCTCTTCCCTCTCTTTTGCTCTCTCTCCTCTCTTTTGCTCTATCCCCCTCTCTTTGCTCTCTCTTCCCTCTCTTTTACTCTCCCCACCCTCTCTTTTGCTCTCTCTCCCCTCTCTTTTGTTCTCTCTCCTCTCTTTTGCTCTCTGTTCCCTCTCTTTTGCTCTCTCTCCCTCTCTTTTGCTCTCTCTTCCCTCTCTTTTTCTCTCTCTCTCCCCTCTTTTGCTCTTTCTCCACCTCTCTTTTGCTCTCTCTCCCCTCTCTTTTGCTCTCTCTCCTCTCTTTTGTTCTCTCTCCTCCTCTCTTTTGCTCTCACTCCCCTCTCTTTTGTTCTCTCTTCCCTCTCTTTTGCTCTCCCCCCTCTCTTTTGCTCTCCCCCCTCTCTTTTGCTCTTTATCTCTCTTCTATTTTGCTCTCTCTTTCCTCTCTTTTGCTCTCTCCCCCCTCTCTTTTGCTCTCTCTCTCCTCTATTTTGCTCTCTCTCCCTCTCTTTTGCTCTCTCTCTCCTCCCTTTTGCTCTTTCTCTCCTCTATTTTGCTCTCTCTCTCCTCTCTTTTGCTCTCTCTCTCCTCCATTTTGTTCTCTCTCCCCCTCTCTTTTGCTCTCTCTCCCTCTCTTTTGCTCTCTCTACCTCTTTTGCTCTCTCCCCTCTCTTTTGCTCTCACTCCCCTCTCTTTTGCTCTCTCTTCCCTCTCTTTTACTCTCCCCACCCTCTCTTTTGCTCTTTCTTCCCTCTCTTTTGCTCTCTCCCCCTCTCTTTTGCTCTCTCTCTCCTCTCTTTTGCTCTCTCCCCCCTCTATTTTGCTCTCTCTCTCTCCTCTCTTTTGCTCTCTCTCCCCCCTCTATTTTGCTCTCACTCCCCCTCTCTCTTGCTCTCTCTCTCTCCTCTCTTTTGCTCCCTCTCCCCTCTCTTTTGCTCTCTCTCCCCCCTCTTTTGCTCTCACTACCCTCTCTTTTGCTTACTCTTCCTTCTCTTTTACTCTCTCCACCCTTTCTTTTGCTCTCTCTCCCATCTCTTTTGCTCTCTCTCCTCTCTTTTGCTCTCTCTCCCCTCTCTTTTGCTCTCTCCCCCTGTCTTTGCTCTCTCTTCCCTCTCTTTGCTCTCTCCCCCTCTCTTTTGCTCGCTCTCCCCTTTCTTTTTCTCTCTCTCTCTCCCCTCTTTTGCTCTTTCTCCCCCTCTCTTTTGCTCTCTCTCCCCTCTCTTTTGCTCTCTCTCTCCTCTCTTTTGTTCTCTCTCCCCCTCTATTTTGCTCTCACTCCCCTCTCTTTTGCTCTCTCTTCCCTCTCTTTTGCTCTCTCCCCCATCTCTTTTGCTCTCTCGCCTCTATTTTGCTCTCTCTCCTCTCTCTTTTGCTCTCTCCCCCCTCTCTTTTGCTCTCTCTTCCCTCTCTTTTGCTCTCTCCCCCTCTCTTTTGCTTTCTCTCCCCTCTCTTTTTTTCTCTCTCTCCCCTCTTTTGCTCTTTCTCCCCCTCTCGTTTTCTCTCTCTCTCCTCTCTTTTGCTCTCTCTCTCCTCTCTTTTGTTCTCTCTCCCCCCTCTCTTTTGCTCCCACTCCCCTCTTTTGCTCTCTCTCTCTCCTCTCTTTTGTTCTCTCTCCCCCTATCTTTTGCTCTCACTCCCCTCTCTTTTGCTCTCTCTTTCCTCTCTTTTGCTCTCTCCCCCTCTCTTTTGCTCTCTCCCCTCTTTTGCTCTCACTCCCCTCTCTTTTGCTCTCTCTCCTCTCTTTTGCTCTCTCCCCCCCTCTTTTACTCTCCTTCCCCTCTCTTTTGCTCTCTCTCCCTTTTCTTTGCTCTCTCTCCCTTCTCTTTTGCTCTCTCTTTCCTCTCTTTTGCTCTCTCTCCCACCTCTCTTTTTCTCTTTCCCACCTCTCTTTTGCTCTCTCTTGCTCTTTCTCCCCCCTCTCTTTTGCTCTCTCTCTCTCACGGCCTTAGCCACTCCCGCCCGGCCCAGCACTGTCACATCGGCCCGCCACGCCAAGCCCGGCCCCACTCCAGTCACACCCGACTCCGCCCCCAGTCACGGCTGGCCCCAACCAGGTCACATCCGCCCGGTCCCGTCATACTCGAGAGGAATAATAGTTTACATTACACGCTGATATTATACAATTCCAGCGTGTACAATACGATAAACATGTATAATCCCGATAATAATAGTATAGACCTAATGATTGCGTTTTCTACTTCTAAGGGATAGTAGTAGAAAACACGATCATTAGGTCTATACTATTATTATTAATACATGCTTATCGTAATGTATACGCTGGAATTTGTATAATATCAGCGTGTAATGTAAAACAATTATTCCTCTTGGGTATGACCCAATGGGAGAAAGTCTGATCAGACACACACCCCTCGGACGACCAAATCATAGGATAGGAGGATTGCAAGGGCGGTATACTATTCTGCCGAGAGTAGATAATGTGCATATAGTTACAGGGTTGCTAAACGATAATGTTAGCCAATTGGGCAAGCGCCTGAAGCACACACCCAGAATCTATGCAATCAGGAATCCGGAATGGTACTAGGGGAGTGGCATATGCTGCAATGTGTCTGGATTGGTTGGTTACCTCAAAGATAAGGGTTTTTAAAGCGGTTCGCCCAGTTACTCAGCTTGTCATTTTTCCAAAATAATTTGAGCATTGATAAAGGCCGGTTCTTAGGCTGAAACACGTTTGTTATATTTTGCACTGTGTGTAATGCCCCTGGCAGCTGAAGCCGACATCTGCAGTTATCAGCCAGAAAACATGGCGGTATTTCCAAAGTTTTTTATACTGGTGGTAGTTTTCTGAAGCGGGTATACCTGCTTTTTATGCTTACACTGATTAAGGGTAATATGAGCATTGATAAAGGCCGGTTCTTAGGCCCGAAAAATAATTTGTTTTTATACCTATACACATTTAATTGAGAAAGAGTGCTAGATAAACCCGTTATCTTTTTCCCTAGTTCTTTCTGGGGGTTTATTTGGTTATTGTATTTATTAGAGGTAGCACCGGTCCTGCTTTATATTGGTAGGCCCATTATTTCTCTATTACACTGTACCAGTTTTAATCCTTTTTGTTGCAATGGGCTCTCCTAGATCATAGTCAAAATGCAATATGTGTGTAAAAATGAAGATTGAAAAATTACCACCATACACCTTTCTTATTTTTTTGTGGCTAAAACGGTTGCATAAAAGGCATCAAAGCACTCCATATACAATACCTTGGGGTGTCAACATTTCAAATATATAAACTTTCATGGCAATACATAAAACTGGGGAATGCAATAGTCCCAAACTAAAGATAGGCCTATCAGAAGAAATACTCTCACTTTTAACTCAAATTACAAGTCATACAATTGTAACTGAAACCTTCCCCAAATTCCTGGCAAACCTATGCATGGGGGGCATGGATTGTAATCAGGGGGTCTTGCAAAAAACAACCTGGAGTGTTTCTTGCAATAACTTACAACAGGCTCTCCTAAATCATAGTCAATGAGCAATGTGTGTGTAAAAATGAAAATTGAAAAATTACCACCATACACTTCTTCTCCATTTTTTTGGCTAAACGGTTGATCAAAGGCATCAATAAATAAAACTGGGGTATGCAATAGGCCCCAAACTAAAGATAGACCCATCAGAAGAAATACTCTCACTTTCAACTCAAATTATACAATTGTAACTGAACCTTCCCAAAATCCTGGCAAACCTATGCATGGGGGAAAAAAGAAGCAGATGGCAGCACTCCAGAATAAATATGTGTATATGTATATTTATTTCCCCTACTACATACATAGAACAACACTGTTTCGGGTGTTATCCCTTAATCATGAGGGGATAACACCTGAAACATCAATGTTCTATGTTTGTTTGGAGTAGATCTAAATAACTATACATCTTTTATTCTGGAGTGCTGCCATCTGCTTCTTTTTACTACATTGTATTTAGGATTGGTTGGTTGTGGAGTCCTGGATGGCGTGGTCACCCGTTTGATACTATAGGTGCTGGAGAGGCATATATATTCTAAACCAATGCATGGGAGCATAGAGGTACTCAGGAGGCTTTGCAGAAAACAGTCTGGGGTGTTTTTCCTTGCAATAACTTACAACAATCTCTCCTAAATAACAGTCAAAAAGCAATGTGTGTGTAAAAATGAAAAATAGAAATATACCACCATACACTCTACATTTTTTGTGGCTAAAACAGTTGCATCAAAGGCATCAAAACACTCCTTTACAAAACATTGGTGTGTCAACTTTTCAAATTATGCACATTCATAGCAAGCAAATAAATTGGGGTACGTAAAAAGAACCCCAAAAAGAAGATAGGCAAAGAAGATATGTTAAATGTGAAAATAAATCACAAAACACGTCAGAAGTTTGGCAATGCAACCCCCCAAAACAAGCCACCAAACCTATGCATCACTGTACTCAGGAAGAACACATATTGGGGTCTTCTTTGGCAGTAGTACACATAACAGGAGCTTAGAATCCATGCCTAAAATACAATGTGTGTGAAAAATAACACAAAAACTGACTGCCCAATAGTTTGACAAAGACTGGTAGTTGAATTAGTGATGAAAAGTGTTAAAATAACAGCTTTTCAAATACCCTATGGTGTCTATGTTTCAAAAATCTTATGGTTTGATGAGGTAAATTACATTGGCCGGCTTCAGAAATGTCTCAAATAGGACATGGGTGCATGATGACAGATGGGAAACTGGAATGCCGCCATCTAAAAATAAGGCCTTTTAGCCCCCTGAGAACCCGATAAACCTATTCATGGGTGGTATCACTGTACTCAGGAGATGCTGTTGAACACATATTGAGGTGTTTTGTGTCAGTAACACATAACAGGAACTGAGAATCCATGCCTAAATTACAATGTGTGTGAAAAATAACACAAAAAAATGACTACCCAAAAGTTTGACAAAGACTGGTGGCTGGAATTAGTGCAGTGGAAAGTGTTAAAATACCAGCATTTCAAATACCCTAGGGTGTCTACGTTTCCAAAATATATGGTTTGATGGGGGGTAATTTACATTGGCCGGCTACAGATATGTCCCAAATAGGACATGGGTGCATTGTTGACAAATGTGAAAATTCCAAGTTAGAAAACTGGAATGCGCCTCCTAAAAATAAGGTCATTTAGGCCCCATGAGAAACCGACAAACCTATTAATGGGTGGAATCACTGTACTCAGAGATGTAGTTGAACACATATTGAGGTGATTTTTGTAAGTAACACATAACAGGAACTGAGAATGCAAGCCTAAAGTAAAATGTGTGTGAAAAATAACACAAAATAAAATGACCACCACAAAAGTTCGACAAAGACTGGTGCTGAATTAGTGCATGGGAAAGTGTTAAAATACCAGCATTTCAAAAAAACCTAGGGTGTCTACTTTTCCAAAATATATGGTTTGATGGGGGTAAATTACATTGGCCGGCTACCGATATCTCCCAAATAGGACATGGGGAGCATTGATGACAGATGTGAAAATTCCAAGTTGGAAAACTGGAAAGTGCCTCCTAATAATAAGGCATTTTAGCCCCAGAGAACCCGACAAACCTATTCATGATCATGGGTGGTATGACTGTACTCAGGAGATGTGATTAACACATATTGAGGTGATTTTTGTAAGTAACACAGAAACAGGAACTGAGAATGCATGCCTAAAGTAAAATGTGTGTGAAAAAATAACACAAAAAAAATGACCACGCCAAAAGTTCGACAAAGGACTGGTGGCTGAATTAAATGCATGGAAAGTGTTAAAATTCCAGCATTTCAAAAAACTAGGGTGTCTACTTTTCCAAAATATATGGTTTGATGGGGGTAAATTACATTGGCCGGCTACCGATATGTCCCAAATAGGACATGGGTGCATGATGACAGATGTGAAAATTCCAAGTTGGAAAACTGGAATGCGCCCCCTAAAAATAAAGCCTTTAGCCCCAGAGAACCAACAAACCTATTCATGGGTGGTATCAATGTACTCAGGAGATGTTGTTGAACACATATTGGAGCGTGTTTTGTGTCAGTAACACATAACAGGAACAGAGAATCCATGCCTAAATTACAATGTGTGTGAAAAATAACACAAAAAAATGACTACCCAAAAGTTTGACAAAGACTGGTGGCTGAATTAGTGCATAGAAAAATGTTAAAATACCAGCATTTCAAATACCCTAGGGTGTCTACGTTTCCAAAATATATGGTTGATGGGGGTAAATTAACATTGGCCAGCTACAGATATGTCCCAAATAGGACATGGGTGCATGATGACAAATGTGAAAATTCCAAGTTGGAAAACTGGAATACGCCTCCTAAAAATAAGGTCTTTTCGCCCCAGAGAACCCGACAAACCTATTCATGGGTGGAATCACTGTACTCAAGAAATGTTGTTGAACAGATATTGAGGTGTTTTTTTGTCATAATACATAATCGAACTGAGAATACAAGTACAATGTGTGTGAAAAATAACACACAAAATGACTACCCAAAAGTGTGACAAAGACCGGTGGTTGAATTAGGTGCATGGAAAGTGTTTAAATACCAGCATTTCAAATACCATAGGATGTCTACTTTTAAAAAGTATATGGTTTGATGGGGGTAAATTACATTGGCCGGCTTCAGAAATGTCCCAAATAAGACATGGGAGCATGACTGTACTCAGGAGATGTTGTTGAACACATTATTGAGTTGTTTTTTGTCAGTAACACATAACAGGAACTGAGAATGCATGCCTAAAGTACAATGTGTGTGGAAAATAAAACAAAAAAATGACCACTCAAAAGTTTGACAAAACTGGTGGCTGAATTAGTGCAGTGGAAAGTGTTAAAATAACAGCATTTCAAATACCCTAGGTGTCTACTTTTCCAAAATATATGGTTTGATGGGGGTAAATTACATTGGCCGGCTACAGAAATGTCCGAAATAGGACATGGGTGCATGATGACAGATGTGAAAATTCCAAGTTGGAAAAACTGGAACGCGCCCCCTAAAAATAAGGCCTACTCACTGTACTCAGAGACGTTGATGAACACATATTGAGATGTTATTTGGGCAAGTAACCCTAACGTTCTCAGTAAATGTATTCTTAAATTGCTATTTTGAAAAAAAATCCCTTTGTCATAGATGGTGGTAACATGATTGCATGACAAGAGTCAAAATACCCCCAGGTTTAATACCTGTCGGTTGTCTTCTTTTAAAAAAAATATACATGTGAAGGGTTATTCAGGGATTCCTGACATATATCAGTGTTACACTGTAACTATCGCTAATTTTAGAAAAAAAAGAAAATGGTTTGGAAATAGCAAAGTGCTACTTGTACTTATTGCCTATAACTTGCATAAAAAGCAAAGAACATGTAAACATTGGGTATTACTAAACTCAGGACAAAATTTAGAAACTATTTAGCATGGTTGTTTTTTTGCGTGGTTGAGATGGTTGTAACAGATTTTTGGGGGTCAAAATTAGAAAAAAGGTGTTTTTTTTTCAAGTTTTTTATCATATTTTATATATTTTTTATAATAAATTATAAAATATGATGAAAATAATGGCTTAGAAAGTCAATTTAATGGCGAGAAAAATTATATCTAATATGTGTGGGGTACAGTAAATGAATAAGAGGAAAATCACAGCTAAACGCAAACACCACAGAAATGTAAAAATAAGGCATTGGTCCCAAACGGTACGAAAAATTGAAAGTGCTGTGGTCACTAAGGGGTTAAATGTGCAAGCTCCTATATTTCAATAGAATGTTTAAGTTTTTTGTTTGAATGCAAGCTTAATATGCCCTATATGTGATTTATGTCTGATTTTCCATACAAAGCATAGATTGTAAAATGCTTTTAATAGTTATAGCTTTATCTGATAATAGTTGGACTTTAGGTTTACACATAGTATTAATATCTTTAATAGCACATAGTCTACTATAACTAACACAATTTGAAGTTAAGCATACTCTTTGTTTTTATTATTGATAACTTTAACTGATTTATAGTGGTACTTATAGTTTACATATAGTGCCAATGGCTTTTAACAACATATAGTCTAATATAACTAACACAATTTGAGGGTTTATCAGCTGGTGTACATATTGAGAATTTACAACTACCTGCTGTACAATTTTCTTTCACCTTATGAAGCACCCTAATTAATATAGGCACTTGCATGATATATGCTATATAACCGATTCTACCAGCACATAGTGTAACCTACGTAGGAATAGATAACGAGTGAAGCGATATTTATCGTCTCTGCTCACGTGCTAACTGCAATCGACTTTGGATTTTGCGATGCGTCAGATACCGTGTGTATTACCAGTTGAAAGTAAAAAGTTTTCTCTAACTTGCGAGCTAAAACCGATGCACAAAAAAAGCCAGGTTACAATATTGAGACTGAGTTAACGTATTACCCAATAGAAATTAATGGAGCGTGAAAAGTGGAAAAAACTAACACCCAACAAGTTGCTCAAATCCCGATCGCATTTTCTCATGTGCCACTAACCAGATATGAAATTTGAATATTTCACATTACAATGTCCTTCATATAGAAGAATATATATATTCATAAATACTTATTTCTATAATATCAGCATTAAGGTGGTAAAGTGATGGTAAAAGTTGTTCCTTTGGATTTGGAATGTTAGTGATATTTTAGATGGAGTTTAATTAATCAGTTGTAATGAAGATGCAATATAACTTACTTTTAATGTAGATATGAAAATAAAATAACCCGCACTCCGCCACTCACTTAAAAAGTAATTTTTTCCAATCAGCGCTTTAGCTACAACAAAAGTGCCATATGGCGAGATCACTGATTGGGTACAACCGTTCAAACCTTTAGCTCACAGAAAAATTTCTTTTGAAGTGGGCGGCGGAGCGCAGGGTATTGAATTCATATCTATATTAAAAAAGAATGTCCCAGATTACATGTTTTGCGTTAGAGGCTGTGCGGTGCTAATGAGCAGTGTATCCCTCACCGCTCACTTACCTACAGCGCTGGTATTACGAGGTTTTCAGAAGACCCGTCTTTAAAAGGCTATTAAGTGAGCGTTGAGCAAAACTTTGCTCATTACCGCACTCCAATACCAGCGCTGCTTAAGTCAGCGGTGAGCTGGTGTAACGTGCTCGTGCACGATTTCCCCATAGGAAACAACAGGGGAGAGCCAGCTGAAAAAAAAGTCTAACACCTGCAAAAAAGGCAGCGTAAAGCTCCTTAATGCAGCCCCATTGATTCCTATAGGGAAATACATTTTATGTCTACACCTAACACCCTAACATGAACCCTGAGTTTAAACACCCCTAATCTTACACTTATTTAAACCCTAATATGCCGCCCCCGACATCGCTGACACCTACATTATATTTATTAACCCCCTAATCTGCCGCTCCGGACACCGACGCCACCTACATTATACTTATGAACCCCTAATCTGCTGCCCCCCAACTTCGCCGAACCCTACATTATATTTATTAACCCCTACTCTGCCGCCCCCAATGTCGCCACCACCTACCTGCACTTATTAACCCCTAATCTGCCGCCCCCAACGTCGCCGCCACTATATTAAAGTTATTAACCCCTAAACCTAAGTCTAACCCTAAACCTAACACCCACTAACTTAAATATAATTTAAATAAATCGAAATAAAATTACTATCATTAACTAAATTATTCCTATTTAAAACTAAATACTTACCTGTAAAATAAACCCTAAGCTAGCTACAATATAACTAATAGTTACATTGTATCTAGCTTAGGGTTTATTTTTATTTTACAGGCACGTTTGTATTTATTTTAACTAGGTACAATAGTTATTAAATAGTTATTAACTATTTAATAACTACCTAGTTAAAATAAAGACACATTTACCTGTAAAATAAAACCTTACCTAAGTTACATTAACACCGAACACTACACTATAAATAAATAAATTTACTAAATTAAATACAATTACCTAAATTAAATTAAATTAGCTAAAGTACAAAAACCCTCCCACTAAATTACAGAAAATAATAAACAAATTACAGATATTTCAACTAATTACACCTAATCTAATAGCCCTATTAAAATAAAAAAGCCCCCCCAAAATACAATAACCCCCTAGCCTAAACTAAACTACCAATAACCCTTAAAAGGGCCTTTTGCGGGGCATTGCCCCAAAGTAATCAGCTCTTTTACCTGTAAAAAAAAATACAAACAACCCCCCCAACAGTAAAACCCACTACCCACATAACCAACCCCCCAAATAAAATACTGAAAAGGGCGTTTGGATGGGCATTGCCCGTAAAAGGGCAATTAGCTCTTTTGCAAGCCCAAACCCCTAATCTAAAAAATAAACCAACCCAATACACCTTTAAAAAAAAAAACTAACACTAACCCCCTGAAGATCGACTTACCGGGAGACGTCTTTATCCAAGCGGAGCGACGTGGTCCTCCAGACGGGCAGAAGTCTTCAACCAGACGGCATCTTCTATCTTCATCCATCCGGCGTGGAGCGGGTCCATCTTCAAAACATCCGACGCGGAGCATCCTCTTCATTCTGACAACTAACACAGAATGAAGGTACCTTTAAGTGATGTCATCCAAGATGGCATCCCTTAGATTCCGATTGGCTGATAGAATTCTATCAGCCAATCGAAATTAAGGTAGAAACAATCCTATTGGCTGATCCAATAAGCCAATAGAATGCAAGCTCAATCCTATTGGCTGATAGGAACCCGTCTGGAGGACCACTTCGCCCGGCTTGGATGAGACCATCTCCCGATAAGTCGCTATTCAGGGGGTTAGTTTTTTTTTAAGGGTGTATTGGGTGGGTTTTATTTTTAGGTTAGGGACATTGGGCGGCAAAAGAGCTAACAGCCCTTTTAAGGGCAATGCCCATCCAAATGCCCTTTTCAGGTAAATGGGGAGCTTAGGTTTTTTTAGATAGGTTTTTATTTGGGGGGTTGGTTGTGTGGGTGGTGGGTTTTAACTGTTGGGGGGGTTGTTTGTATTTTTTTTTACAGTGTAAAAGAGCTGATTACTTTGGGACAATGCCCCCGCAAAAGGCCCTTTTAAGGGCTATTGGTAGTTTAGTTTTAGGCTAGGTTTTTTTTTATTTTGGCAGGCACTTTTTTTATTTTAATAGGGCTATTAGATTAGGTGTAATTAGTTTAAATTTCGGGGAATTTGTTTATTATTTTCTGTAATTTAGTGTTTGTTTATTTGTACTTTAGCTAATTTAATTTAATTTAGGTAATTGTATGTAATTTATTTAATTGTATTTAATTTAGTTAATTTTTTAATTATAGTGTAGTGTTAGGTGTTAGTGTACTTTGGTTAGGTTTTATTTTACAGGTACTTTGTATTTATTTTAGCTAGGTAGTTATTAAATAGTTAATAACTATTTAATAACTATTTTACCTAGTTAAAATAAATACAAACTTGCCTGTAAAATAAAAATAAATCCTAAGCTAGCTACAATGTAAACTATTAGTTATATTGTACCCTAGCTTAGGGTTTATTTTATAGGTAAGTATTTAGTTTTAAATTGGAATAATTTAGTTAATGATATGAATTTTTAGTTAGATTTCTTTAATTATATTTAAGTTAGGGGGGTGTTTAGGGTTAGGGTTAGACCTTAGATTTAGGGGTTAATAACTTTTAATATAGTGGCGGCGACGTTGGGGGCTGCAGATTAGTGGTTAATAAATGTAGGTAGGGTGGCGGCGATGTTAGGGATGGCAGATTAGGGTTTAATAATTTTTAACTGTTGTTTGACTAGGCGGGGAGTGCGGCGGTTTAGGGTTTAATATATTTATTATAGTGTTGGTGATGTCCAGTTCGGCAGATTAGGGGTTAAAATTTTTCTTTTAGTGTTTGCGATGTGGAGGGCCTTGTTTAGGGGTTAATAGGTAGTATATGGGTGTTAGTGTACTTTTTAGCACTTTAGTTAAGAGTTTTATGCTACGGCGTTGTAGTGTAAAACTCTTAAACTACCTGACTTTTAAAATGCTAGGTACCAGTCTGACAGGAGAGGGTGTACCGCTCACTTTTTGTCAGACTCGTAATTTACCGGCGCTATGCAAGTCCCATTGAAAAAAGAGAGGATACGCAATTTATGTAAGTGGATTTGCGGTATTCCAAGTCTGGCCAAAAAAGTGAGCGGTATACCTGTACCGGCAAGACTTGTAATACCAGCGGGCGTTAAAAAGCAGCGTTAGGTCCGGCTAAAGCTGCTTTTTAAGCCTAACGCAAAACTCGTAATCTAGCCATAAGTTATTAGCGCATCTTCATTACAACTGATGAATTAAATTCCATCTAAAATATCACTAACATTCCAGATATGTTTATAAAAAGGGGAGAGTTTACCATTACTTAAAGCATTCAGAAAGAAGTCATTTTTTTCTCAACCTCATAGCTTTAAATGTCATTGAAGGAAAATTAGACGTCAGCCTTTTTAATGCAATCAAAAGACAAATGGTGGGAGAATCACGTCCTGAATGTTCAGTTACGTTGGTCGGTTGTAATCAGAGAATCCATTTTTCTGTGCATTTTTCATCATCACATTTTCATGTTATCTTCTTTTCATTGAGGCGGTTTGCTAAACATTACAGGATTGAGCATCATTTACAGGAATACACGTTGGGAAAACAAATCATTCGAGTTTCAGGAGTAAAGGAATATAAACAGCTGTTCCGTTTCATAATTGGGTAATTATTCTATGAGATACAGCTCTTTTGTTACAACTCAGATGTATTACTGAAATTTACAGACATCCAATGACTTTACTTCAGTCACAATTTGTGTCTGCAAAAATTGTTCTCTGAGATAAAACTTTGTTTCCTATTCCATCATCAGTAGTGTTCAAAAGTGTATTTAGCTAAATATATTTATTGCATTGCAAATTACACCAGAATCAGTGACTTATTTAGCTGTTTGTGCTCCCCTAGGGCACTGGGACATGTGCCTTCCCCCAGAACCCACCAACCTCAAGTACTAAGCCTGAAAATATGTCACCCCATCAAATCCTGTTGCCCTAGGCATAAGCCTGGTATGTGTAGATGGAAATATGCCCCTTTCCAGAATAAATACTTACATAAATCATAGTTACCAACAAAACAATTTCCAGGACACTGCAGAAGAGCAAGCAAACAGTATTTACGACCTACTGATCAACTGCTCTGCCCACTCAGTTCTGAAATCAAAACACACCCATTTGATAGTGTTGATAGATACCCCGGCTACCGCGACTGGGTAGCTCCGCCAAAAGAGTCCCTGCTTCCTCCCTTTCGACTGCAGCTGTGTAGCCCGCAAAGTGATTCCAGCCAGTAGCCCCACCCTGATACCAGACAGCACCAGTATTCAGGATCCCACCCTGTGGCAGACCTCCGGCTACCCCCCGGTTGGGTAGCTCTGTCAGAGGGTCCTTCCTATCCCTGACAACAGGCAGCTATGTCGCTAAAGAAGTGATTATAGCAAGGAGCCCACCCAAATAACTAGACAGACTAGCATTTAGGTGAAACAAGAACTGATTTTAATGGAATCAGAGGTGGTGGTCTTGTCCCCAGATGCCACAGTCCACAAAAGCGGTGTGTGATTCATTACTGGGGACTGGAGTTACATTACCGGTAAAGATAGGGGGTAGGATGTCCAAAGCCCCCAGTTGGCTAATAGAGCTCCCCTCCAGGAATCACCCCCCACCTCTTGTCCTCCCTAGGGGCTACCAATCCCCCCAAAAGAGCAGAGCTCTGAGGTTAAAGGGCCGCTGGAGCGACCAGCGGTGTAAAGTTAGTGGGTGTCCAGTGTGAAGCGGCCGGACTGGGAGTTCCAGGAGCCCAGCTAGCCTGAGAGGGGTTTAAGCGGGTAATTGGTGTAGAGGTGCGGCCGGCCGGCAGTTCCAGGAGCCGGGCCAGCCTAGAAGGGTTTTCTCCCCGGTCAGAGATCAGCTCTTCTCTGACCAAAATTCAGTTTACAAAAACAACAGGGTCTGGGAGATTGCTCTCAGGAGCCTTAATGTACTGAGAGACAGGAGGGGATGAGGTACGTAGGGGGTAGGGATTTAACCCCTTATGGGCCCGGTATCCGTGACATCTCCCTTCTTCCAGTTCAGCAGACCCAGCTAGACCCCTTAACAGGATGGGCCTTGGGGCTGTCCGGCAGTGGCCCTCCACTGGTTGGTTGTTGGGAGAGGTCATCCCATCCCTCCTGGGTGATTCGGGGTATCCCTTGGCTACCACTGGCTGTTATTGGTACACAATGCGCAGTCCCAAACAAGTTTTCCCAGGGCAGCTCCAAAACATTTGCCCTCCCCCACAAGTCCCAGTGTCTTTAACTCCATGGTCACATTGTCTCCCTCTGTGACACTTGGCTGTTGTATCTGCCGATCCACCCCACAACCAAAGCCGTTGCAAGTTTCCCGGCTGTAATTTCCATCCCCAGACTGTAGCTTGAGGCTTGCTTCTTGGTGGGGCAGGAAAAGCTTGGGTGCCCAAACTTGTGGCACCAATGGCAGGAGCAGGTATTCCCCCTGGCCCAATGCAATGCCTGCCCCCTGTGAGAAATCCTCCTGGATGGGTATAGGGTGGCAATGCTTGCCAAGCTGCTGGGAGAAAGACCGGCAGTCTCTTCTCCTTAGAAGGGTTTCAGCCTCTGAAAAGGGAGGTTGGCTACCTCTGCTCCCTGGGAAACTGCTCTGTCACTGGGGAGGGAGACTGTCTGTCTCCTCGCCCAGGAAGGAGCTCTGCTTACAGGGAAGGAGGACGACTACCTCCGCTCCCAGGGGATGGCACTGCCACTGGGGAGAGATATCGACTGCCATCTCTCCCTGCAAGGAATTCTGAAGGGTATCTGCCACTGAAGAGGGAGACGACTGTCTATGCTCCCTGGAAGGGGTTCTGCAGCTGGGGAGAAATATCAACTGCCGTCTCTCCCTGCAAGGGGGTTTTGCCACTGGGGAGGGAGACCGACTGTCTCCACTCCCAGGAAGGGGTCCCGTTGAAGGGGAGGGAGGATGACTACCTCTGCTCCCAGGGGGATGGCTCCTGCCGCTAGGGAGAGAAACCGACTGTCTCTCTCTCCAGGAAGGGTATCTGCCAGTGGGGAGGGTTCTGCCACTGGGGAGAGTTATTGACTGCTGTCTCTCCCTGCAAGGAATTCTGCCACTGGGGAGGGAGACTGAACTGCTCCTCTACCCTGGAAGGGGTTCTGCCACTGGGGAGAGATATCGACTGCCGTCCCTCCCTGCAAGGGGGTTCTGCCGCTGGGAAGGGGAGGGTCTGCTATCTCCTCTCCCTGCAAGGGGTTCTGCTGCTGGGGAGGGAGGACTGACTGTTTCTGTTCCCTGGAAGGGGTTCTGCCACTGGGGAGAGATATTGACTGCCATATCTCCCTGCAAGGGTTTCTGCTGCCTGGGGGGGGGTCTGTACTTCTCTCCCTGCCAAGGGGTTCTGCCGCTGGGGAAGGGAGACTGTCTCCGCTTCCCTGGAAGGGGTTCAGCCGCTGGGGAGAGATATCGACTGCCGTCTATCCTGGCAAGGGGTTCTGTAGGTGGGGATAGACCGTCGGCGACTTCCGCACCCTGGTTTCCCAGAGTTGCCAGTGGCTTCTGCTGGGGTGGCTCCCTGGTCCAAGACCATAAGCTTGGGTTCATGCTGCTGATCTGTATCTAGCAACTCTTCATCACTTATTCCTTGTTGCCAACTCCTCAGAGGCCAACCCACCAGTATTCCCCAGACTGCTGCACCACAGCTCCGAGCAGAATCCAGGGGCATGCTCCTGAACTTGGTCTAGCAGCCTCTTGTATGCAACTTCCAGCTCCCATTCCTGGCCAGCATATATAATCAATATCGGCTTGCAGCCAGGGTACCCCCGAGAGATCCAGCAGCTTTTCTCAGGCACTGTCAATTTCCTCGCTCTCAGTTTTGACCAAGCTCTAAAGTTTTGGGTCCCCCCTCAATCTTGTCAAGTAGTAATCCAAGGCCACTGAAGCCAAAGCCCTTTGTGGGGGTTTCCATCCTCCAGCAAGGCCTCGCTTGAATAGCGTGCCATCGGAGGGCTCGGTAGCCGTCCTCCATCCACATCTCTGTCTCGACCTATTCATACCAGGTTAGATAACCATTCCTTCCTGGGTGCTCCTCCCAGGAGAGTCACTCGCAAGTCCCACCAGACCCAGTACCCTCTTATCGACCATGGGGAAGACCATTGCATCACAGTCCTATTCCCGTTGAAGCCTTTTCCTTCATAGTTGCTCGGCAGGAAAAGCCCTGTTTGCCAGCAGGTCCTGATATGAATAAGGACTGTCAAGCTTGGCCAAGCACCTCCTGTACTCTCTCCAGGAGCCTGACCTCCATAGTTACCGGCTACTGTGGCACTTCTCCTCTGTCAGCAGGAACCGTGTGGAAGAAGCAGATCCCACCGCTGCCAACCAATGTGACAGATACCCTGGCTACCCCGACTGGGTAGGCTCCACCAAAAGGGTCCTGCTTCCTCCTTGCTGACTGCATCTGTCTAGCCACCAAGTGATTCCAGCCAGTAGCCCACCCTAATACCAGAGAGCAACCAGTATTCAGGATCCCACCTTGTGGCAGACTCGGCTACCCCGATTGGGTATCTCTGCCAGAGGGTCCTTCCTTACCTGACAACAGGCAGCTATGTAGCTAAGAAAGTGATTTTAGCAGGAGCCCACCCAAATAACTAGACAGACTAGCATTCAGGTGAAACTAGAACTGATTTTATTGGGAAACACACACTCCTTTTATACACAAACAAAGGGTCTTATCTCACTCCCAAATTTCTCGCCATTCCCGCCCCTCTAGACAGGCTGGCGCCTGCCATAGCAGCCATAGTCCCACAGAGTCCTAGGACACAGAGGTGGTGGTTTTGGTGTGATCTCGGGGGAGCAGCGGCACTTCCATGGCGTGATTCGTTACTGTAGACCGGAGTTATAGCCCGGTAAAGATAGGGGGGTAAGGGTGTCCAAAATCCCCAGTTCCCAAAGGAGCTCCCCTTCGGCAATCACCCCACCTCTTGTTCTCACTAGGGGCTACCAATCCCCAAAAGAGTGGAGCTCTGAGGCAAAGAGCCTGCTGGAGCGACCAGGGGTAAAGTTAGCAGGTGTCCAGCGTGACATGGCCGACTGGGAGTTCCAGGAGCCCAGCTAGCCTGAGAGGGGTTAGGCGGGTATCTGTTGTGGTGTGGCTGGCCAGCAATTCCAGGAGCCCGGCCAGCCTAGAAGGTTTTTCCCAGTCAGAGATCACCTCTTCTCTGACAAAATTCACATTACAAATCTGGAAGATCACGGTTGCACTCAGGAGCCCAAATTCGCTGAGAAACAGGAGGGGATGAGGTAGTAAGGGGTAGGGGTTTAACCCTTGTGGCCCGGTATGCGTAACAGATAGCAATAGTATAATTTTGCCTTATCCATATCTTATTATACAGATTACAGCACCTACCCCATAATACTGACAATACCAGTCTCTGGAACACATTCTGGGCATATGGTTATTGTTACAACACAGTATCACAATTAGGCAGGCAAATAATATGCGAACTCAATCAATAATAATAATAATATTCCAAGTAGGAGTTAATTAGATTTAAATAATACACTATAAATGTTAGGTGTTTCCCCAGGGGGGTAAGTGTCAAGTCAGGCCGAAGCACGGGGCCCACTGTACCACCTGAGGCAGATGTAGATTATCTGATAAGGATCCTTAGAATGACTCAGACCACGCAGCAATATGATCTAAAGCCAATCATGTTTATTGAACAGTGCAAGCCTATCTTATAGACTTCAGTAACAGCATACAGGGTTAAGGGGATGACACGTTAGGACCGAGTCATCTTACACAGTTCTACAGAGTAAAGCACAGTGTGATTCTGGAAATTCACTAGATCATAACAATAATCGATAATCATAATAAGCTAACATTTGCAGAGACAACAAGGTCTCTGGACCATCTTATTGACATTATATTTTTCTGGGCGTTCAGCCAGGAAGCTTCTACAAGGCCGAATAGCTAAGGAAACTACCATAACAAGCACATAGTTCCCACTACATAATAACCCAGTATAATAAAGTCTAATCATTACAAAATGGATGCTAATCATCACAAGATGGCTGCGAGGAACAAGATGGCGCCCAAAAACAAGATGGCGCTAGTCAGGTTCACATTAACCCCTAACATACCATCCTTTTATTCTAACAGAATAACATAAAAAATAGACAGGCATAGAAAATTAGTAAAGCCTTATATTATGGTACAGAACTCTATGTGAGAATACTAAAGAGAAAAATATTCCTATGTCGGGATATACTTTTATAGGCTAATTGTCACTGCATATAGTTACAGCCCCTCCAATACCTTCCATCTATCTTCCAGCCTTCCCAAAACTACCGGTCTACCGGCACAGAGACCCAACCAGCCCCCCCATCTACCCCCAAACAACGCTGCATCGTTTATTTCTCCACCTGCATTGCTAGCACCCCCCAGATATGTCCAACAGTTCTTTCTCCACAGTAAAGCATGACATAGCAACAGCACAACTGTCTCTAGGTGGCCTCTGAGCACTTTAAGAACAGTCTTTGTCCATTTGAGAGCGCTACACCATGACACTTTGCTATATTCTCCAAGTTCATTTGCAGTAGGGGTGCTTATCCATGTTCTTTCCGCAGGGAGATGCTGGAAATCTGATGGTTTGTTCATGGGGTAGACAAGGCAACCAGTGGATACCCATGGCAAGCAAACACTCAAGTCACAGGGAGTCTAGGAAGCAAACAGAAACAGTACAGGATGAGTACACACCGCAATACAATCACAATTATGTCCAAATACAACGTCACTTTCATCCTATGTCATTAAAATCAAACAAACAGTGTTGATATATAGAACAAACTAAATACATTGATATTTCTCAGAGAATAATTGACAACTTCTCTTATACACTTTTAAATGATACTTCATGAATACTAAGCAAGTGAAAACCTGCCAAACTTCATCAAGGGCCTGAATGGTTATGCTAAAACTTATGCTAAGGCCTGCCCTGTAGCAAAAATGAAAAAAAGAAAACAGTCAATAAAAATAATGAATTTCTTTATACTGTCACTTTTAACCTTCTAAAAAATAAAAGAACCTCATGTTGCTTTATTCTGCATGGCTGCTATTTATAATGTTTATAATTCTCCAACTATGATCTTAATATTCAACAATCTCATCTGATATAAACATTACTAGTTTACTAATTATTTTATGCAACCTAAATTCTCTCACACTTCCTGTATGAGGAAAGCATACAAACAGAACATCATTTCAAACTACAAACTCTTTTAAAGGTAAACACATCTTATGGTAAGATAATTACTCTCTTTGACAAACATCAGGAATGACCAAATTCACTTTGCAGATACCATACCAATTAATAAAAGGGAAAAATACATTTGCTTTCATAAACTATAATTATGCTATCCCTAAACAAATATTTCTCCGTATATTTAATATAAACTTCTAGCTGAGACGTGTCCTCCTTATGTTCTAGAGGGTGAAGGGTCTAAAATATTATGATATATTGCAGCATTTTTATACTCAGTGGGTCATTCACTCAGTGGGTCATTCACAGTTACATTTACTAATACCATTTACTAATACCAATGAAGCATATGATTTCTTATACCAAATATGATCAATAAAAATAAAACAAATACAAGAGAATGCAAAACAAGCAATATAAGGAATCGAGTTATAACAATACTCCCCTAATTTAATTGGTTGACCCTGTAACAGCATAACAGGTCCTCCATATCGAGCGGCAAGGCACAGTCTAGAGAAAGATAGTCTTATGTCCTGAAGACACAACATCAGAGGAAACAGTCATGGATTACCCAGAGTCCAGTTCTGGGGCTGGTACCAGCATGCAAAGCAAAGAATGGATCCAAAAGATAGTTCAGCAACTTTTACTGCAGTATGGTGGTTAAAACAAGCTTGACAAAAGGTCTTTCATCTTCATCTTTTCTTTCTTTAAAGGTTTACTTGCTTTCAATCTTTAATCTTTTGAAGAGTGCACTTATGGAATTTTGCCTGTACAGATTTCACCTAAATATGAAAACTCAAAAATAATTCAGTTAGTGTGTTTTAATCTCTGGATACAGCAGCATACTCTCATCCTGCAAATACAAATATAGTGTTAAGAACCAAATAGAAAAATAAAACATTTTAGGCATCTGAAATATGAGAGCAAAATACAACACAGAGACAATGAAGAGATCTAATCCACCAGGGAGGGAAAAAGGAGTGGGGTCTGGGTCTACAGGCTACGACCGGGGTGGCCATCAAGGTAGATGATGTCCGTGGCCAGATTCCCAATGAAGGAAAGTTCTAGACAATCCTAGGGACGTAGTGCATCCTGCATTGGGATAAGACAGGGACATTTATGGCACAGCTGGTGGTTAGGCAATAACATTGTAAGAGGAGATTCAAAACGTTTTAGGTTCACCTCCTAAAAACAATCACCCCCATTACATAAAGATACTCATCAATACTCATCAATACTTCCCCCTTGTTTGCGTGAAACATCTCATGTGACACGCAAACACAACATAACAAGAAACTAAACGACAAATCATGCACTCCACTCATGCAGAGACAATTCTCAATAGTACGCAAAATCAAAGACACTTCACTATTCAATATGCTGTCCATACAGCATGCTTCCACACACAGTCACAAAAGAGAAAAACAAAAGAAACAAACATTGAAAACCAATTGTTCTTGTCTTTCACAAAAACAAAGCATTAGCTGCCGACACAAATTTCAAACAACCACAATTAACCTAAAATTCAACACATATTCTGACATTCACTGAAATGCAACACTCGCAAAACACTACAAACAATTAAAAACATCCACTATGTACAAAACTTTGATATCACACAAATAAAGCAATCACAGCAGATGCCCAAGAAACTTCAGTTGCAGATTGTACAAATAAAATTGTGCTTATTTCGGAACGATCAGATAACCATGGTACAGCCACCGTTCTCCTGCCGCATGCACCATGCAAATCCACTGTTAAAGGGACATACTAGTATAAATGAAAATTTCATTATTCAGATAGGACTTTTAATTTTAACCAACTTTCCTAGATTAAACCAAACATAGGTAGGCTCATATGCTAATTTTTTAAGCCTTTGAAGGCTGCCTCTTATCACAGGCTGTTTAAATCTCTTTGCAACACCAGGAGACAAAATACACGTAAGCCATATAAATAAAACTGTGTGGTGGAAGAAGGCCCCTAGACACAAGGCATGTCAAAACTATAATCAGATAAATTAGCAAGTTATGTAAATGCAGTAGAATCAGATAAATTGTGCATCATTTGTTTGCCGTCCCCTATTGCCTTAATATAGGGGTGTTTATAGTAGACACATTATAGACCACGGCTTAGCTGTTAAGCAGCAATCAAACTTATTGCAATTATAGTTGTAGACTAGTTAGTAACCAAATAACTATATATATTTTAAAGTGACACTTAAATCACTTCATTAAATAATATCTCATTTATTTATTGAACGCAGTAGGGGTTATTTTAATAACAAAGAGTTCTGTAATATCTGTGAGATACAGTTTGACAGCAGAAACAAAATGATCAGTTTTAAGCTATATTCTGTGACAGAATATATTATAAATACTGGTTTCTTTGTAGTGAGCAATTTATATTTATCATTTTTTATAACATAGAACACCAGTACTACCACTTTAAATGTAAAGTACAAATCTGTCTCTCTGCAAAGCCAAACACAAGAGAGAACTTTTTTTTTTTTTTAAAGAAAAGCAAAACATGCACAGTGTTATCATTCTTCTCAAGGATAGTAAGGGCAAGCTCAAAGTTTCATTTTTACTTAAAGGAGAAACACTGTTACTGCTTAAAAATATAAAATTCACACTAAAACTTGATAAATGCTACTTATTTCCACAACAACAAAATTATTGGATTTAATGTTGTGTATAATTTGATATTCACCATTCTGCAGCTCTCCAGCCAAATATAACAATTGCATATAACACAAAAATATGCTTTCTACAAAAGAATAATAATAAAATTTCCCCTTTAAATTATTTCCAATGATCCATTGGCCTTACTTATAATAAAAAATGTATACTGACGATCATTAAATAGCCTAAGCAAGCATAAGCAGCATAAGAATGCACTCACAGCGGGATGCAGGCTAGTTAAAGGGACATTTTACCCAAACTAAAAAATAATCTTTAATTGAAACTGCTAACACAGTGAAATATACTAGTGTTAGGCTTACAGTAAACCTCATTGTCTTTATGTAAATATTCCCTTAAATTCTCAGATGTTATATCAGTTTGCCTGTATCCCTTTAAATATTTTCACTCCTCAGTTTTTCTTGTGTTTTTTGTTTTTTTTTTGCTAGTCTCACGGATCGTTACACTAAAATTGTAGACAACTTATCACTTCAGTTTGCATTACAGAGAGAATTAAGTTATACTGCAAAAAGAAATATCTGCTATCTAAACGGCAGATTTAAAATAAATATATACAAAGAAAGGTCTCTTAAAATATATTTTGCAAACTACTAATACAGTGTTATTGCTATTCATGAACTCCTTTCACATTAGTGCACTGATCCTTTAAATAATAAAATGTCAATTTTCTATTGCTCCGTCTACGCACTGAGCTATGATTTTACAGACAAATATAAGATAAGGATTATCCGAAATTCAACCCATTACAAATTACATCAGCTATACACAGACTTACAAATGCAACTTCTCCTACATTTTATACTATGCAGCTTGTATAACAAGTCATTAAAAATACACTAATATAAAAACAATTGTACAGTGGACTGTCCCTTTAAGGACTAACCATTCATCACGTAAATTACATATGTATATCCCAACCATAATTTAGGCTGCTTGTATGATTTACCACACAAATTCCACCTCTGTACTGTAACATGACCTGCAGATTAATTTACTTGCAACAAAAACGGACGCACTTTTAGATAAACTTTCAATTACAGCCTATAACTATATTTCATTGTGTGCACCAACTCCGTGCACAGACCTTACAAATACAACATACGTTAACCCATTAATCATACCAGAAACAGTTTCATATTTACCAGAGCGTGACAAAAAATCACACACACCATCGCACTTTCAAAGCCACTTTCAAAGCCGTTACTTCACTTGCTAACACAATATCATATATTTACATGGCGAAAAACAATTATCACGTAAAACTAAAACTGCTTATTAATACCACATACTTAAAACATGCTGTTGACTTTAAAATACAGGTATATAAAAATAACACTACAAAATACCTTCTTACAACTTCTGATTTCCCAGCAGAGAAACAGAAAGAAACATTTTTACAGCGATACAGACACACAAGCTCATTCCATCTCGCATACCAGAGATTCACTCCTTTTTTCTTTCTCAGAAAAACATCTATTTCATAGCGTACCAAATACATATAAAAGACCACAAGAATAACTTGTCACCAAGTTCAAAACGTATTTCATTCCGAATCCCCGCAAAATGGCCATTTTTTGCACGGATTGGGACAATCATTTTCAAATAATACATTCTGTTTTTGGTTTAAAGTAAATCTGTTACACGCATACCACAGTGAGAACCGACAGACCATCACACATTATCAGGTGTGCTAGCTGGAGGCGCTGGTTCAGCTTGTATCAGTCGTTGGGTATCTTCCTTTCCTTTCCTTCCTCAGTTGTATAAGTCTAGGTGCAAAATAGTGGTGCTGAAATATCAGACAATACACCATACAAAGGTGAATATCTACTCACAGTGTATATTGCAGGTTACCGGCTCCTTCCCAATATGAAAAGACAATATCACAGATTCAGTAAAAAAGTTTGTCTTTATTTGGCTCAACGCAAAAGCGTTTCAACGGTCCCAGCCGTCTTTCTCAAGAGCAATAAAAGTGCTTTACAAACCAAAGCATACCTTTCCGCTGCACAGGCGGCCTTTAAATACATGTCAGTTACGCTACCTGCTTCCCCATTGGAGGAGAGCAGGTTTACACCCGATTCAAAATTTCAATTGTAAATTTAAAATAAACATCTAAAAAAACATAAAAAAACAATATTAATTATATTAGAAACTATAAGTTTGTTTTAAAATATAAAATTTCTGTAGATATCATCATTTTTGCCGGTTTTGTAGTTCCCTTTCAGGTAGTTTTCTGTTTCAAGTTCCCTTTCAGGTCCGGTATAGATATATAGATATATAGATGACATTCTGTGCATATGGAAGGGGGGTGAGTCCAAACTCATAGAATTTGTACAAATACTTAATAACAATAATCAGCAAGTCACATTATCAGTAGAATATGACAAAAAAGAAATACATTTTTTAGATTTAACTCTTTACACTATAGATGAAAAAATCCACAGCAAAACATACTTTAAGAAGTGTGACACTAACACCTACATTAGACATGATAGCTGCCACCATCCTAACTGGCTAAAGTCAGTACCAAAAAGCCAATTCCTACGAATACACAGGAACTGCAGCAATATAGATGATTACGAACAACAATCAAGAATACTCAAAGAAAGATTCATACAAAAGGGATATGACCATAGAGCTTTAGAAAAAGAAAGAAATGAAGTTGGAAATAAAATAAGATCAACCCTGTTAGAAAACAAACACAAAAATGAGACCTCATTTAACAATAATTTCCCTAAATTTGTGACCACATTTAATGTAGAACATCATACAATCAAAAAAATTATACAAAAGCACTGGCACATTATAAAAGAGGATGAATATCTAGGACCTATAATTCCAGCTAAGCCCACAGTTATCTTCAGAAAAGGACAAAATTTGAAACAAAAATTAGCTCCCTCACTCATAAAAGGCATAGCCACCAAAAAACCTTTACAAATAAGTAACATGACAGGTTTCTTCACTTGCGGCAAATGCAAAGGTTGTAACTTCACCAGAAGAACACACAAAACATTTGACTCCACAGTTACGGGAAAAAAAATTGAAATAAAAGAATTCATTACTTGCAAAAGTAAAAATGTGATATATTTGTTGCAATGTGGCTGCAAAATCCAGTATTTAGGACAAACGTCCAGATTTTTAAAAACAAGAATCATGGAACATCAAAATAAAATAGAAAAGAATCATGATGACCACGGGAGTGCCGCTACACTGCAACAATTGTGAACATTTCACAAAAGAATCCTTTCTATGGATAGGAATTGAGAAGGTTGAACTTCATTGGAGGGGTGGTAATCTGGCAAAACAACTAGACCAAAGAGAATTAAAATGGATACATACACTTAGAACATATGCCCAATGGGGTCTAAATAAGGACACAAAAATTGCTGCCTTTGTCTAAAAAACTCTTAACATAGGAAAGGGGGGACAAAATAAATGATAAATTCAA
This sequence comes from Bombina bombina, assembly GCF_027579735.1. Taxonomy (NCBI): domain Eukaryota; kingdom Metazoa; phylum Chordata; class Amphibia; order Anura; family Bombinatoridae; genus Bombina; species Bombina bombina. The sequence continues at coordinate 1,201,716,855 of NC_069502.1, forward strand.
AAGATGAAAATATGGGGCCTAAATAAATCAGTAACATTTTTTGTTCCTGTTGAGGTGAATACGATTATAAGGACACACACAGAAAAAAAAAAAAAAAAAAAAAAAAAAAAAAGGGGGGCAAAATAAATATGTATTTATACAGACAGTTCATGTCATATCATCACACTTAATGTTTATATATACACATATTGTACAAAAGAATATAATTCTCACACTTAATTTCAAGAAATTATATGCAACACACAAGTCGCTGAGTCAATATCTAACATTCAATAAATATAGAAGTCTATTTATAATATGAATGTTTAATTATGAAAAGTATTATCTATTCCAACTTGTAACATACTTCTAAGTGGCAATTTATTCTACCTCCTCTAAATATTTGGATAAGCAGAATTCATATAAGAAATTTTGTATCTGTGAATAACACTTATGTCTTTTTATTTTGAGAAAATCAGAAACTGTTTTTCATTGGACATTCGATAACATGTGATACCCACTGACATATCAGACCTGAATGGGAACCTAAAATAGAGAACTACCTGAAAGGGAACTACAAAACATCACTATACCAGAAACTGAATTTCATTGGACAACCTATAACATGTGATCTTCACTGACATACCGGACCTGAAAGGGAACTTGAAACAGAAAACTACCTGAAAGGGAACTACAAAACTGGCAAAAATGATGATATCTACAGAAATTTTATATTTTAAAACAAACTTATAGTTTCTAATATAATTAATATTGTTTTTTATGTTTTTTTTAGATGTTTATTTTAAATTTACAATTGAAATTTTGAATCGGGTGTAAACCTGCTCTCCTCCAATGGGGAGGCAGGTAGCGTAACTGACATGTATTTAAAGGCCGCCTGTGCAGCGGAAAGGTATGCTTTGGTTTGTAAAGCACTTTTATTGCTCTTGAGAAAGACGGCTGGGACCGTTGAAACGCTTTTGCGTTGAGCCAAATAAAGACAAACTTTTTTACTGAATCTGTGATATTGTCTTTTCATATTGGGAAGGAGCCGGTAACCTGCAATATACACTGTGAGTAGATATTCACCTTTGTATGGTGTATTGTCTGATATTTCAGCACCACTATTTTGCACCTAGACTTATACAACTGAGGAAGGAAAGGAAAGGAAGATACCAACGACTGATACAAGCTGAACCAGCGCCTCCAGCTAGCACACCTGATATATTCACACAGACCTTGGGAGAGACTGTGGGACGGCTGCGGTTCACCAGAAGGGGAAAGTATTAATACATATTATACACCTGTTTGCATGTACATCACACATTATGCATCTCAATATACAAAATTTCCTTTTCATTACTGCAAGCAACCAAAAAGTCTTACAAACGAAGCTGCTGTCACAGTTTTTTTTTTCTTTTTTTCTCTTCTGATCTATTTGCGCGCTCAGTGGTGGCCCCCCTTCTTTGCCGGCTACATTTTTTAACACAGAGATTTCTCTATTTACCACACAGCAGTGCTCACTGACAGTGTTTTAAAAAAAATATTTCTGTCTTTTGCAGAAACTATTAACTCTTTTTTTTTCCGACCTTATACATGTAATTTTCTCTGTGCATTATTATCTATAAGCAGATCCCATTTCTCCACACAATAATAGCCACAATAATAACATGCATAGCCACTTAATGAGACACGTGAGACTCACTCACTGCCAACTTGTCCCGGGGAGCTTAACTTAAAATCTCCGTCAAATGGCATTCATTTATTTCTTGTGCACTTATCACAGACAGGACTCACAATACCTGTCGTAACCCAGCACAGGACTCTTAACCTGTCTGGAGGGGTTATCACAACTGCCGGCAGGACTATAACCTCCGCAAACCTGCGTCTCAACCACAGGAACCCCTTAACCCTTTATCATATATTATCAACACCTATTACCAGACTAAATTTAGGTTCAGATTCACAGAAGGAAAGCATGGTAAAAGCACTCATATTCACCCACGGCGAATCCCACCTCTGACACCAAGTTAGGTGTTTCCCCAGGGGGGTAAGTTTCAAGTCAGGCCGAAGCCACGGGCCCACTGTACCACCTGAGGCAGATGTAGATTATCTGATAAGGATCCCTTAGAATGACTCAGACCACGCAGCAATATGATCTAAAGCCAATCATGTTTATTGAACAGTGCAAGCCTATCTTATAGACTTCAGTAACAGCATACAGGGTTAAGGGGATGACACGTTAGGACCGAGTCATTTTACACAGTTCTACAGAGTAAAGCACAGTGTGATTCTGGAAATTCACTAGATCATAACAATAATCGATAGTCATAATAAGCTAACATCTGCAGAGACAACAAGGTCTCTGGACCATCTTATTGACATTATATTCTTCTGGGCGTTCAGCCAGGAAGCTTCTACAAGGCCGAACAGCTAAGGAAACTACCATAACAAGCACATAGTTCCCACTACATAATAACCCAGTATAATAAAGTCTAATCATTACAAAATGGATGCTAATCATCACAAGATGGCTGCGAGGAACAAGATGGCGCCCAAAAACAAGATGGCGCTAGTCAGGTTCACATTAACCCCTAACAATAAGTATGTATGAATACCATAAGCCCTTCCCCCTCAGCACATGGCCTGTCAGTGCCATAGAGAGAGGAAGGCTACTCCACTGCTCCTTATGTATGTACAGCTGCTCCCCTTGCTGGTCGCTATTAAAATAACAATAATATAAAAAAAAAATCTTTAGCAGCATGGGGCCGTTTTAACATTTAGAGTGGCCTGGGGGGCAATTGCCCCCCGGCCCAGCCCGCCCCTCACGCTAGAAACTTGCAAAAATGCACAACTGCAAAATCTGTTCAACACAAACTGCATCATTTTCACACAAATAAACCTCTTAAAAATTGCTCAAGACAAATATATACAAAGCATAACCAAGACATTACATCATTTGACTATATCTAAACGTTTCCCAAACATAATTTACTCAGACAGGATATATATATAACACTCATTATAAATACTTAACAATAAATATACCAGAACCTACAGTAAATAAACATTATCAGCATCTTCTACTTGAAAAACTCATTTGTGACCTGATGAAACAAAAACAATAATAAATGATAATATAGATAGTCCACCAATCAATAAAATATATGCAAATATATAGCCAGATTGAAGTATTAAGCAAAGAAAACTTTAAAATAACATGGTTTAAACTCTAAATCAAATCCTGTCAAAACTAATCTCTAGAGAAAAATGTTTATGAGGTTCAAGTCTTTCAATAATTTAGCAGATCTGCACACACACATACATATGTCCTACAACAGTATTCAGTATCATACTATCATCTCTTAAAAAAGAAATGAAACATTTCCCGCAAGAGAGCCATCTTAAAAAAGCAAGTCTATAGTGGGAAGCAGTCGGAAGGTAACAAAAATACTACTCTGTCACAAAATTAGGATCTCTGTCAAGAGCCATACAGGTATAGAAAGATAATGTCAATGAGTAGATTTTCTATTCCTTTAATACATTCTACACGTTTTCATTATGATGTTCCTAAGAGTATGGTATAGTCCACTTAGCAGGAGAGAGGCTCTCTCTTAAGAAAGCTAATTAATTCACATCTCCGTTAATTCTTACTGGCCAGTATTTTTTTAGTAATGGTAGTGATGTTATGTCATTTTACAGCTGTTAACACAAGTATTCATCATATATTGCATAGATCTCTCCTCGAGATTCCTATTGTTGGGATTTAGAGATATTAGATTTTTTTTTATCAATTTAGGGTTGAAGATACCTTCTTTTTTCCAATTATAGGGTTAATTTGTTATCTTATTCCATTCCATGGCAATATCCATTTACCCATGGGTCTATAGTACATTGCATTTGATATATCGTTTTCCCATTGGGGTCCCATACATTATAGTCAATTTCGCTAATCCCATACTGCATTGTTAAACTTAATTACCTAGGTTCCTCCATCACTAAGATTATGTCACAGAGACTATGTCACTAAGACTTTGCCCCTAAAACTATGTCATGATTCTGGCCTCTTTATCAGGGTGGAGTCTTATGGCAGGGTTAGCAGGGAACTGGGCAGATTGCATAGCAATAGACTGGAGACTTAGATAAATACAACAGTTCTGTTTAGTAGGAGAAGGTTATACAGGCAAATAGCAAGTAATGTCCAGAAATAGTTTATACTGGGAAGCAGGTACCAGCAAGGGTTAAGAGAAGAAAACTGTACAAATCAGTATAGCTGATGTGCAAGTTCAGATAGACAATAGTCAAGTACTGAAAGACCCACTTTAGGTCTAATGACTGTAGAACACACACCTGGGCTTAACAAGGAAATGCCGCTCCTAGGCAAAATAAATGTAATGCCAGCTTCTGGGCTAAAGTAAATGCCGCTTGTCACGGATATCAGACGGCTAAGGCTACCCCCCACCCCCCTAGAGCCTCACCCCTGTTGTTTCTCAGTGATTTTGGGCTCCTCAGAGCAACCACCATCTCTGGAGACTGTTTGTTTGCTTTATGTTGGCATGTTTTTGTGTTCAGAGAAGAGTTGGTTTATGACCAGGAAAACCCTCCTAGGCTGGCCGGGCTCCTGGAACTCCCGGTCGGCCGCCTCACAATGGACACCCGCCTAGCCCCTCTCAGGCTGGCCAGGCTCCTGGAACTCCCGGTCGGCCACAGGACAGCAGGAAACCCGCTAACTTTACCCCACGTCGCTCCAGCAACCATATGCCCCAGAGCTCCACTCTTTTGGTGATTAGTAGCCCCTAGGGAGGATAAGAGGTGGGGTAATTACCAGAGGGGAGCTCCTTTGGGAACTGGGGGTTTTGGACACCCCTAACCCCATAACTTCAATGGACTGTAACTCCGGTCCCCAGTAACGGATCATTCTGATTTTTGGAATGTGGCATCTGGGGACCGAGAGCTTTAAAATGACACACTGAAAGTGCCACCCCTAAGCATTGGGATTATGTAAGACTGTGGCTCCTATGGAGGTGCCGGGCTGTCTAGAGGGGTGGGAATGGCGGGAAAATTGTGGGATTGTCCAGGGTCTTATCAAGATGAACTGTCTGTATAAAAGGAGTGTATGTTTTCAATAAAATCAGTTCCTGTGTAACCTGAATGCTAGTGTGTCTAGTTATTTGGGTGAGCTCCAGCTAAAATCACTATCCTGAGCTACATAGCAGTCTGTTCCAGGCAGAGGAAGGACACGCTGGAAGAGCTACCTAGTCTGTAGCTGGAGTCTGCCACAGGGGGGACCCTGAGTACTGGTGCTGTCAGGCATCAGGGGTGTCTACAGGCTGTGGTCACTTGCCAGCTACATAGCTGCAGTCGGCAGGGAGGAAGCAGGACCCCTCTTGGCGGAGCTACCCAGTCGGGGTAGCCGGGGGTATCCGTCACATTGGCTGGCAGCGGTGGGATCTGCTTTTTTTACAAGGTTCCTGCTGACAGAGGAGATGTAGCATAGTAGCCAGTAAATATGGAGGCAGAGTTCCTAGGGAGAGTACAAAAGATGCTGACTGGAACAAAGGATCCTTGTTCGGAACAGGACGTTCTGACATGGAGGAACCTTGCCCTCTGAGTCCTTTGGTGGGAGGCTCTGCAACAGGAGTAGGAAAATGGAAAGGTCCTCCCCATGAATGACATGAGATTTAGGGTACGGTAGACCATGATACTGCCTTTCCTGGGAGAACAGCCAAAGAAGGAATGGCTAGCTGTTCTACATAGACTGATCCAGCAAGAGATGTGGGTGGAGGAAGGCTATCGAGCCCTCCAATGGCTCGCTATGCAAGTGCAGCCATGGCTGGAGGAAGGATCCCCCACAGAGGGCTTTGGCTTCGGCGGCCTTGGATTGTTGTTTACAAAAATGACAGAGGACCCACAGTTTGGGAGCGAGACAGACCAGGGTCTGGAGGATATCTCTGGTCTCCAAAAGGAACTGCTGGATCTCTTGGAGGAGACCTGGCTGCTGGACGATCTGGATTTTATAATTGACCAGGAAGAGGCACTGGTCAAGGAATACAAGAGGCTGCTAGATCTCGCTAAGCAGCGTGCCAGGGGCATACAGATCTGGGGTGCAGCCCTCTGGGATTCATGGAGCTCGACTGTGGAGGAGTGGCAGCAAAGAGAAAGGGAACCAGGGCTGCTGGATCCTGATCAGCAGTCTGGCTCTGAGCTTATAGACTTGGACAAGGGAGTCACCCCAGCAGAAGTGCTGACAACAGGGCAGAGAGCCGCCGGCCTCTTCCCAGCACCTGTAACAGCTCCAGGAAACCTGGGAGAGGAGGTAGTTGTCCTCCCTCCCCTTACAGAGAACCCCTTGCAGGTAGAGATGGATGTCAATAACTCTCCCCAGCAGCAGAAACCCTTCCCGGAAGTGGAGACAGCCAGGAGAGGAGACAGTCGGTCTCTCTCCCCAGCGGCAGAGCCATCCCCTGGGAGCGTAGGTAGTTGTCCTCCCTACCCATAAACAGAACCCCTTCCCGGGAGAGGAGACAGTCGGTCTCTCTCCCCAGCGGCAGAGCCAGGAGCCGGGAGAGGAGACAGTTGGTCTCTCTCCCCAGCAGCAGAGCCATCCCCTGGGAGCAGAGGTAGTCGTCCTCCCTCCCCGTAAACAGAACCCCTTCCCGGGAGTGGAGACAGTCGGTCTCTCTCCCCAGCGGCAGAGCCAGGAGCCGGGAGAGGAGACAGTCGGTCTCTCTACCCAGCAGCAGAGCCATCCCCTGGGAGCGGAGGTAGTCGTCCTCCCTCCTCGTAAACAGAACCCCTTCCTGGGAGAAGAGACAGTCGGTCTCTCTCCCCAGCGGCAAAGCCAGGAGCCGGGAGAGGAGACAGTCGGTCTCTCTCCCCAGCGGCAGAGCCATCCCCTGGGAGCAGAGGTAGTCATCCTCCCTCCCCATAAACAGAACCCCTTCCTGGGAGAGTGGCAGCAAAGAGAAAGGGAACCAGGGCTGCTGCATCCTGATCAGCAGTTTGGCTCTGAGCTTATAGACTTGGACAAGGGAGTCACCCCAGCAGAAGTGCTGACAACAGGGCAGAGAGCCGCCGGCCTCTTCCCAGCACCTGTAACAGCTCCAGGAAACCTGGGAGAGGAGGTAGTTGTCCTCCCTCCCCTTACAGAGAAACCCTTGCAGGGAGAGATGGGTATCGATATCTCTCCGCAGCGGCCGAATCCCTTTCTGGGAGAGGAGACAGTTGGTCTCTCTCCCCAACGGCAGCACAGTTTCCCATGGAGCGGAAGTAGCAGACCTCCCTCCCCAGCAGTAGATCTCCTTCTCGGGAGAAGAGACAGATGGACTCTCCCCACAGTAACTTGGCAGGGTCTCTACCCTTTTCTTGTCCCGGAGTATTTCTCACAGGGGGCAGGGGTTGCATTGGGCAAGGAGGATAAAAGTGTATTCAGTTGGTGCCACATGTTTGGGCACCCGAGCTTTACCTGCCCCACCAAGGAGCAACCTCCCCCACTGGTCTGGGGTGGGAATACAGCTGGGAAACCGGCACTAGCTTTGTTTGTGGGTGGGTCAGCCGGTACTCAACAGAGTGTCACAGAGGGTGACAGTTTGGCCATAGAAATTAAGGACACTGGAACTTGTGGAACAGCAATTGTTTGGGAGCCAGCCTTAGCAAACTTGTTTGGGAGTTTGCATTATGTGACTATCCCTGCGCCCAGGGCGCAGGGTATAAACTCTAGCAGGAACCCCGCCCAGGGTGCCCCAAGCTCAGGAGGGATGGGATAACCTCTCTCAGCAACCGAGAAGTGGAGGGCCACCGTCGGACAGCCCCAGGCCGACTGTTAAGGGTTTAGCCGGGTCTGCCGAACTGGAGGGGGGGAGATGTCACGGATATCAGACGGCTAAGGCTACCCCCCACCCCCCTACAACCTCACCCCTGTTGTTTCTCAGTGATTTTTGGCTCCTCAGAGCAACCACCATCTCTGGAGACTGTTTGTTTGCTTTATGTTGGCATGTTTTTGTGTTCAGAGAAGAGTTGGTTTATGACCAGGAAAACCCTCCTAGGCTGGCCGGGCTCCTGGAACTCCCGGTCGGCCGCCTCACAATGGACACCTGCCTAACCCCTCTCAGGCTGGCCAGGCTCCTGGAACTCCCGGTCGGCCACAGGACAGCAGGAAACCTGCTAACTTTACCCCACATCGCTCCAGCAACCATATGCCCCAGAGCTCCGCTCTTTTGGGGATTAGTAGCCCCTAGGGAGTACAAGAGGTGGGGTAATTACCAAAGGGGAGCTCCTTTGGGAACTGGGGGTTTTGGACACCCCTAACCCCATAACTTCAACGGAACGGAACTCCGGTCCCCAGTAACGAATCATGCTGATTTTTGGACTGTGGCATCTGAGGACCGAGAGCTTTAAAATGACACCCTGAAAGTGCCACCCCTAAGTTTTGGGATTATGTGAGACTGTGGCTCCTATGGAGGTGCCCGGCTGTCTGGAGGTGCGGGAATGGCTGGAAAATAGTGGGATTGTCCAGGGTCTTATCAAGATGAACTGTCTGTATAAAAGGAGTGTATGTTTTCAATAAAATCAGTTCCTGTGTAAGCTGAATGCTAGTGTGTCTAGTTATTTGGGTGAGCTCCAGCTAAAATCACTATCCTGAGCTACATAGCAGCCTGCTCCAGGCAAAGGAAGGACATGCTGGAAGAGCTACCTAGTCTGTAGCTGGAGTCTTCCACAAGGGGGGACCCTGAGTACTGGTGCTGTCAGGCATCAGGGGTGTCTACAGGCTGTGGTCACTTGCCAGCTACAGGGAGGAAGCAGTACCCCTTTTGGTGGAGCTACTCAGTCGGGGTAGCCGGGGGTATCAGTCACATCGCTCCTGGGCAAAGTAAAGGGAATGCCAGCTTCTGCGTTAATTAAAGAAATTCAATGTGCTGAATAAAAGCCACAAGCAGCACCAAAGTCAGTGCTGGAGACAGGTTAAACACATAGGCACAGCAGGCAAATGCAATAAGGTACTGGACTTGGTAAACTGCAACAAGGAAAGTCAAAGCAGTAGTACTAAGTGTGCCACATACAGAGACAAGGTCAGGACAGTCCAAGGTTCAAAGGCAGCAAATATCCAAACATAGGCAATGTCCCCAGCAGGAAGTCCAAAAACAAGCAGTAGCAGGATAGACTTCAATGCCAAAACAATGAGAGAGGGCTGCTCAATAGAGAACACTTACCTGATTGGTAGCATCCAAGGAGGGTGGAGCTGAGAGACAAACTTACTGCTTATATTATTCCTGCATAAACCCCTGCAAATAAACATCCTCTAGTGGCACAGACAGAGCAAACTGGACTTTAAAGCTTGAGTCTCTGGTTCATTCCCAGGCAGAGACTAGCAAGGGAGTCACCAGCTGTGTCCCCGCCATGCGGTTTGCATTTTAGTACGAACAGAGCTTATAGGAACCTTAAAGACTATGGCCTAGATTTGGAGTTTGGCGTTAGCCGTGAAAACCAGCGTTAGAGGCTCCTAACGCTGGTTTTAGGCTACCTCCGGTATTTGGAGTCACTCAAAAAAGGGTCTAACGCTCAGTTTTCAGCCGCGACTTTTCCATACCGCAGATCCCCTTACGTCAATTGCGTACCCTATATTTTCAATGGGATCTTTCTAACTCCGGTATTTAGAGTCGTGTCTGAAGTGAGCGTTAGACATCTAACGACAAAACTCCAGCCGCAGGAAAAAAGTCAGTAGTTAAGAGCTTTCTGGGCTAACGCCGGTTTATAACGCTCTTAACTACTGTACTCTAAAGTACACTAACACCCATAAACTACCTATGTACCCCTAAACCGAGGTCCCCCCACATCGACAACACTCGATTAAATTTTTTTAACCCCTAATCTGCCGACCGCCACCTACGTTATACTTATGTACCCCTAATCTGCTGCCCCTAACACCGCCGACCCCTATATTTTATTTATTAACCCCTAACCTGCCCCCCACAACGTCGCAGCCAGCTACCTACAATAATTAACCCCTAATCTGCCGACCGCAAAGCGCCGCCACCTACGTTATACTTATGTACCCCTAATCTGCTGCCCCTAACACCGCCGACCCCTATATTATATTTATTAACCCCTAATCTGCCCCCCTCAACGTCGCCTCCACCTGCCTACACTTATTAACCCCTAATCTGCCGAGCGGACCGCACCGCTATTATTATAAAGTTATTAACCCCTAATCCGCCTCACTAACCCTATAATAAATAGTATTAACCCCTAATCTGCCCTCCCTAACATCGTCGACACCTAACTTCAATTATTAACCCCTAATCTGCCGACTGGAGCTCACCGCTATTCTAATAAATGTATTAACCCCTAAAGCTAAGTCTAACCCTAACACTAACACCCCCCTAAGTTAAATATAATTTAAATCTAACGAAATTAATTAACTCTTATTAAATAAATTATTCCTATTTAAAGCTAAATACTTACCTGTAAAATAAATCCTAATATAGCTACAATATAAATTATTATTATATTATAGCTATTTTAGGATTTCTATTTATTTTACAGGTAACTTTGTATTTATTTTAACCAGGTACAATAGCTATTAAATAGTTAAGAACTATTTAATAGCTAAAATAGTTAAAATAATTACAAAATTACCTGTAAAATAAATCCTAACCTAAGTTACAATTAAACCTAACACTACACTATCAATAAATTAATTAAATAAACTACCTACAATTACCTACAATTAACCTAACACTACACTATCAATAAATTAATTAAATACAATTCCTACAAATAAATACAATTAAATAAACTAGCTAAAGTACAAAAAATAAAAAAGAACTAAGTTACAAAAAATAAAAAAATATTTACAAACATAAGAAAAATATTACAACAATTTTAAACTAATTACACCTACTCTAAGCCCCCTAATAAAATAACAAAGCCCCCCAAAATAAAAAAATGCCCTACCCTATTCTAAATTACTAAAGTTCAAAGCTCTTTTACCTTACCAGCCCTGAACAGGGCCCTTTGCGGGGCATGCCCCAAGAAATTCAGCTCTTTTGCCTGTAAAAAAAAACATACAATACCCCCCACCAACATTACAACCCACCACCCACATACCCCTAATCTAACCCAAACCCCCCTTAAATAAACCTAACACTAAGCCCCTGAAGATCATCCTACCTTGTCTTCACCTCACCGGGTATCACACCGATCCGTCCAGAAGAGCTCCTCCGATGTCCTGATCCAAGCACAAGCGGGGGGCTGAAGAGGTCCATGATCCGGCTGAAGTCTTCATCCAAGCGGGGCAGAAGAGGTCTTCCATCCGATTGAAGTCTTCATCCAAGCGGCATCCATCCGGAGCGAAGCGGCAGCATCCTGAAGACCTCCGACGCGGAACATCCATCCTGGCCGACGACTGAACGACGAATGACGGTTCCTTTAAATGATGTCATCCAAGATGGCGTCCCTCGAATTCCGATTGGCTGATAGGATTCTATCAGCCAATCGGAATTAAGGTAGGAATATTCTGATTGGCTGATGGAGTCAGCAATCAGAATCAAGTTCAATCCGATTGGCTGATCCGATCAGCCAATCAGATTGAGCTCGCATTCTATTGGCTGATCGGAACAGCCAATAGAATGCGAGCTCAATCTGATTGGCTGATTGGATCAGCCAATCGGATTGAACTTGATTCTGATTGGCTGATTCCATCAGCCAATCAGAATATTCCTACCTTAATTCCGATTGGCTGATAGAATCCTATCAGCCAATCGGAATTCGAGGGATGCCATCTTGGATGACGTCATTTAAAGGAACCATCATTTGTCGTTCAGTCGTCGGCCAGGATGGATGTTCCGCGTCGGAGGTCTTCAGGATGCTGCCGCTTCGCTCCAGATGGATGCCGCTTGGATGAAGACTTCAATCGGATGGAAGACCTCTTCTGCCCCGCTTGGATGAAGACTTCAGCCGGATCATGGACCTCTTCAGCCCCCTGCTTGGGCTTGGATCAGGACATCGGAGGAGCTCTTCTGGACGGATCGGTGTGATACCCGGTGAGGTGAAGACAAGGTAGGATGATCTTCAGGGGCTTAGTGTTAGGTTTATTTAAGGGGGGTTTGGGTTAGATTAGGGGTATGTGGGTGGTGGGTTGTAATGTTGGGGGGGGTGTTGTATGTTTTTTTTTACAGGCAAAAGAGCTGAATTTCTTGGGGCATGCCCCGCAAAGGGCCCTGTTCAGGGCTGGTAAGGTAAAAGAGCTTTGAACTTTAGTAATTTAGAATAGGGTAGGGCATTTTTTATTTTGGGGGGCTTTGTTATTTTATTAGGGGGCTTAGAGTAGGTGTAATTAGTTTAAAATTGTTGTAATATTTTTCTTATGTTTGTAAATATTTTTTTATTTTTTGTAACTTAGTTCTTTTTTATTTTTTGTACTTTAGCTAGTTTATTTAATTGTATTTATTTGTAGGAATTGTATTTAATTAATTTATTGATAGTGTAGTGTTAGGTTAATTGTAGGTAATTGTAGGTAGTTTATTTAATTAATTTATTGATAGTGTAGTGTTAGGTTTAATTGTAACTTAGGTTAGGATTTATTTTACAGGTAATTTTGTAATTATTTTAACTATTTTAGCTATTAAATAGTTCTTAACTATTTAATAGCTATTGTACCTGGTTAAAATAAATACAAAGTTACCTGTAAAATAAATATAAATCCTAAAATAGCTATAATATAATTATAATTTATATTGTAGCTATATTAGGATTTATTTTACAGGTAAGTATTTAGCTTTAAATAGGAATAAGTTATTTAATAAGAGTTAATTAATTTCGTTAGATTTAAATTATATTTAACTTAGGGGGGTGTTAGTGTTAGGGTTAGACTTAGCTTTAGGGGTTAATACATTTATTAGAATAGCGGTGAGCTCCAGTCGGCAGATTAGGGGTTAATGTTTGAAGTTAGGTGTCGGCGATGTTAGGGAGGGCAGATTAGGGGTTAATACTATTTATTATAGGGTTAGTGAGGTGGATTAGGGGTTAATAACTTTATAATAATAGCGGTGCGGTCCGCTCGGCAGATTAGGGGTTAATAAGTGTAGGCAGGTGGAGGCGACGTTGTGGGGGGCAGATTAGGGGTTAATAAATATAATATAGGGGTCAGCGATGTTAGGGCAGATGATTAGGGGTACATAGGGATAATGTAAGTAGCGGCGGTTTACGGAGCGGCAGATTAGGGGTTAATAATAATATGCAGGGGTCAGCGATAGCGGGGGCGGCAGATTAGGGGTTAATAAGTGTAAGGTTAGGGGTGTTTAGTCTCGGGGTACATGTTAGAGTGTTAGGTGCAGACGTAGGAAGTGTTTCCGCAGAGCAAACAATGGGGCTGCGTTAGGAGCTGAACGCGGCTTTTTTGCAGGTGTTAGGTTTTTTTTCAGCTCAAACAGCCCCATTGTTTTCTGTGGGAGAATCGTGCACGAGCACGTTTTTGAGGCTGGCCGCTTGCGTAAGCAACTCTGGTATCGAGAGTTGAAGCTGCGTTAAATATGCTCTACGCTCCTTTTTTGGAGCCTAACGCAGCCTTTATGTGGACTCTCAATACCAGAGTTATTTTTATGGTGCGGCCAGAAAAAAGCCGGCGTTAGCTACGCGGGTCTTTACCGACAAAACTCCAAATCTAGGCCATATGTCACTAAGACTATTGGGTAGATTTACCAATGTCTGTCCGACATGATACGCTGTAGCATATTATGTCCGTCAGACATTGCTGAATGCAGACAGCATACGCTGTCGGCATTTATCATTACAAGCTTGTGCAATGCCGCCCCCTGTAGGTTCGCGGCCGCTAGCAGGGGGTGTCAATCAGCCCGATCGTATAGGGTCGGGCGGATTGAAGACTGCAGCCCCAGAGGCAGCGGACAAGTTATTGAGCAGCGGTCTTAAGAAACTACCCCAATGTGTCTAGACCACCTGTCACTGAGACACTGACCCCGAATTATCAAATGTCTGTCGGACCTGATCGGACAGTGCGGATCAGGTCCGACAGACATCGCTGAATGCGGAGAGCAATACTCTCTCCGTATTCAGCATTGCACCAGCAGCTCACAAGAGGTACTGGAGCAATGCCACCCCCTGCAGACTCGCGGCCAATGGGCCACCAGCAGGGAGGTGTCAATCAACCTGATCGTACTCGTTCGGGTTGAATTGTGGTGATTCCTGTCCGCCTGCTCAGAGCAGGTGGACAGGGTTATGGACTGTTGCTTCATAACTGCTGTTTCTGGCGAATCTGTAGACTCGGCAGAAACACGGGCCCTCATGCTCCATTCGGAGCTTGATAAATGGGCCTCTATGTACTAAGACCTTGTGTCACACAGACTCTTCTAATATCCTCACGTGTACACTAATTTGTTAATTCTGTATCCCCTTAGGTGGTTGATCAGGTCGCTATTTCAGTACAGGTTTGTTCTCAAGTATCCCATGCTTTCCAACCAACAGGAGTCGGACACTGCATTTCGGCTAGCATAATCTGTGGGTGCTGCTGATATAGGAGACCTATACCTACTCTCACTTTGTTTTATACAAGAAATTGCATAGTTGTTACAGCCCACTTAAAATCATATAACTATTATTCAGACTTACTTAAGGAATCCGTCACTCAGGGTTTAGACTCCCTTCTCCAACAACTACTCAAGCAATTAGGCATCACTTTTAGATGATGACCTGTTTGGGTAGGAGTTTAGTCTGGTCATCTCTCTCCAGCTGTTCCTGAGATGTTGGATTCTAGGCCAATGCATCAAATTACTATGGGTCATTCAGATAACATTGGAAAGAACCAGGAGGCTGTAAGGTGAATAATATAGTTTATTACAAGTGCACAAGGAGATATTATAAAGGTTGTTACAGAATCTGAGGGAGGGCACTCCCCACTCAGTGTCTATAGTACAATTTGCATCATCTACACTTATACATTACACACCAATAAGCATTAATAGATATCTATTACCTAATGTCTCATCAGCGCAAGATCAGTTCATGATGTACCTTCTTAGAATGACCAAAATCTTACTATACCATATTTTTATTTTGTACAACTGATTATGGCTAACTAAGACAAGGATGTCTGTTTCCCCCATTTACATAGATAAGAGAAATACTAAATTAAATTTGCCCAGATAACCACCATAAAAGCTATGGGTCCTGCTACACATTTAATACACACAAAAGTAACTAATTCATCACCATTAACGTACACAAGACAAAACACTTTGGTTAGTAATGTTCATGAGAGGTAACTCCAGTAAAAGTGTCTTTGCCTAGTAATATCCAACAATTACGTAGTATGGTCAGACTTTTTACTATACCATTTTAAGTTTAATTTTTCTTTCATGTGTAACACTGCTTACTCATTAACAAAATAAATAATAGGATTGACAATTATATTCTTGAGCTTAAAGGGACATTGCACTCATGTATATTAAAGGGACAGTAAATACAAGAATTGTTTGTTGTGTTTCTATAGAATATACAAAAAAGAAAATACAGAGATGCACTCAACTGAGACAGAGCAAAAGCTATAAAAACTTCCTTGCTTGTCCATAAGGCCAGTGCTACTCAGGGTGCAGTCTCTTTTAGCACACTATGCCTTTCATAAAGGAGCTCTTTCTGTATGTATAAGTATTATGACCCTGAGGAAATCTCCCTAATGGTGATAGGGGAAACCAGATGTGAACTCCTTGTCCAATGTATCTAGAAGGATATGGCTGCACCTCACTGATGAGGCCCAAAGGTAGCCAAAATGATCATCTGGGGTTGCCATTTCCCTTGTTCAGAGGAGAATTGCCCAGTATTTTGGTGTTGGATCTTGTGAGGCAGGATCAGACTGATAGACTCAGGAAAGTTCTCCTCTTCGAAAAAAGTACAATTGGGCTAAAAGAAGCTAACTCCCAGGTGGTAACGGGGAAATAGAACAAGCCACTGAGCTGTTGTTTATCCCTGGCAGATTGCTTATCTATGTGTTGCTGAAGAATTTCATATCAGCCAAGTCTAAATGTATTTAAAACAGTTTAACATCATTTTACTGCAATATGTATATCAACAGCCAAACTTCACCCACTTTTTTTACCTTATTTGGAGGAGCCAATCTGGGCTTTAGTCTTCAGACAACAAGTCTAGTCCTGTCTTATAGTTGGTATAAACTGCACTGTTTTGGAGTTGTTATCTGATTAATCCAATTAGGAACATATATGTAGCAGAGTTGGCCTTGATAAGTCAGCAGGTGCATTTTGAGTTCTTACAGAAATTGCTCGATTTTCAGAGCTAAATTACATGAAAAAGGGACAAAAATAAAATGAACTTAAATGTGTTTAATGTTCCTTTAAAGGGCATCAATATTATTTACATGGAGATGCATAGGAAAAAGTTTAAATTCTAACTGAGAAATTTCACACCTAGATATAGATCTATCATCGGCTGGTGGGGACAACTCCCAAAAGACTGTCAGGAGATGGTTAATTCATTTTGCAAAGGAACATTTATTTAAGGGACATTCCAGTGCAAATTGGAATCCACATGGATACATTTCAGTTTTGAACAGAAGCAATCTTGTAATATACATGAAATAAAAATGATTCTATAATAGCTATAGCTGTTTAAAAAGTGTATTTAAGTATGCACCGTGCACCAGCATTTTAAACCCAGCACTTGCTCAGAGAGCCTTAGGTGCTAGTACCGTCTGGTAATGACTCAATTTGTTAATTTCTAACATTATAAAAACTCCACTGGCGCTCTGAGCAGCTGCAGTATTTAAAATGCTGGTGCACTTAGAATATGTAGCTATGCTTCACATGCACGTGCAGAGTAAAATGTTAACACTAAAAGCATAGAAGAATATTTGCCAATAGATGTATATTGCAAATGTTTACAGCAAATTCTGAAATACCCTCTTTTACACTCCTGCTTGAAGTACGCTTTTTGTGCACGTTGGGTAGCGCTTGTTTTAAAAGTAGAAAGTGAGAAGTGTGTTACGAAAATGCTCCTATTCAAAAGTGAAGGGCATCCATGTGGATTCCAATTTTGGCTGCAATGTCCCATTAATGTTTTTTTTTTTTGCCAAATTTAGAATATTGCAATCACATTAACGTATTCCACCCTAGAAGTCAATGGAGTATGAGAAGTGAGAAAAAAACATCATAATCACATGCAAACCCAATTGCATTTTCTCAAGTGCGCTAACCTGACATGAAAATATGAATATTTCACATTCCAATGATCTTCACATAGAATTTACATATTTCTACATATATCTGATGGTATTTTAGTACTATCTATCTATCATCTATCTATCTATCTATCTATCTATCTATCTATCTATCTGTCTGTCTGTCTGTCTGTCTGTCTGTCTATCTATCTATCTGTCTGTCTATCTATCTACTCTATCTATCTGTCTGTCTGTCTATCTATCTATCTATCTATCTATCTATCTGTCTATCTGTCTTTATATATAGTAAATACATAAATACTATTAAATAAGAATATTGCATAAATATACAAACTGCAAATGCACATATATATATATATATATATATATATATATATATATATATATGTAAAAATATGAAGAATAAGATTAGATGGACTAACCCAGCACCAACTTATTAAAGAACAAACGTTAAAGTACTATATATTGTTGTACATAACTTCACAAGGAGCCCCAAAATTCTCAGCAAAACAAACATATTGTTTATTATTGATAAACACAAATAATGCAGAATGACCTGCCGTACCAAAAGGAAAAAATAATAAAGTTAACAAGATCTGAGCAATCCTAAATAATAGATCGATAATAGGCCCTTAATAAACATATACTTGAAAATATAAGTCCAGAATTATGCCACCTTGATGCAAATGGATAGTAAGTCCACAAACATATATTTGTAGTGAAGTGAACTGTATCCAGTCGATATCCACATAAGTGTATAAATAAGTCATTTGTCGACAAAGGAAAAGCACATGTTGGTCAGTTGTGCAATGGTAATCCGTGATTAACGTAAGCAAGCAAGCAGAGCCAAAGCGTATATTAACAGTCCTGCATCAGGTGTTAGTAAATAACATGCAACAAGGAAATCCTCATGGAGTGCATATATTAAGACCGGGTTAGAAAAGGCACAAAACAGCCCACAGCTCACCGGACCATATATATGATTAGATACAGTTCCACGGACCTTCCAGAGCTGCCCCTCCGTCTTAGCACTCACTTGCAAAATCCACCGCTTATTTGGCTTTATACCCAGCTCACCGTTACTTGCACAGCGTTTTCATAAGCTGAACTTGAACACTCTGTGGAAACTTCAGTGTACATCAAAGAGAGCGTGGCTCCGTTATCGTCTACAGCCTGGCTTAGCATGCCACCTCACAAGCAGGGGCATGACTTGCGTTTCACCCTTCTCATTTGTCTAGGGCAGTGGTCTCAAAGTACAGGCCCCAGGGCCAAATGCTGCCCTCAAGATAGTTTCATCTGGCCCTCCCTTAATTAATAGGTAAACCATTACTTTGAGCTGCCAGTTTTTCTTAGGGTTCTAAGAGGTGTAACTAGTTGATATTCTATATAGGCACTCACAATACAAATATAAGGACAAAGCATCCAGTGTAGACTCCTACCACACAATGTGTTGGGTAAATGTCACTTTTTACATTGCTATACAGTTCCAAGATGATCTCTTCACTTGGAAGATAAATATACAACTGTGTATGTCTACTCTCACTTTTCACTACTACTTGGATAAATGTCACTTCCATTTCCTAGTATATACAGTTTCAGAGCACTTACTCAGTTCAAGCTGCCCCCATGGGAGAAAAACATTTGGTAAGTGGCCCCCAAATACTTTAAGTTTGATACCCCTGGTCTAGGGCTTTCTCAAGCATCATACTTTACTAACAATGTAGACAACCTTTATACCCTCCTTAAAATGGGCTTGGTGAAATAAACCAATAGGATTGCTCAACTGCTCACAAATGCCATCATACATATACAAACATTTTAGTAACTATATACAGGTAAATTCATACACATCTGAAATATCATAAGGTTACATAGTAGAGAGAGAGTGGGATCATCATACACACATACTATATTCAGTGTACTTGAAAGCAAGCGATACCCTTAATATGCAGTTTATTTGCAAATAAAAAACATATAACAGTAGATAAATACAAGTTTCAAAATGTATGCAAAACCGCTCAATTTTGTCAGGTTACAGCAGACTGACCCTAATTCCTTGCATATATACAGCCTGATCAAAGGGAAATGCATAGATATATTAGTTTACATTACATTTATAAATAATACACCATTTAATTCAGCATGTTAGGGGTTGAAAACATTCAAGTAAGAAAGGGGGCATAATTTATTTCTACATTAAGACCAGCAGATTTGAGGGAATTTAAATTGTAAATCCGTTTATACTCTGCTTTTATAAGGAAATTATCTATATCACTACCTCTGTCTTTTAAATCAATTAGTTCTAATCCCATCCATCTTAAATCCGTATCTTCACTGTTGTGATGTTGCAGGAAATGTTTAACAACCCCACTACTTTTTATTTTTACATTAAGAATATCCCTCCTATGCGCTTTAATTCTCTCATGGAGTTCTCTATAGGTTTGAGACATGTACAGGTCACTAGGTATATTCCACCGCTACTTTTTATAGGTTATGTGTCCCTTCACTTTGAAACATTTGCCTTCCAGATTAGTAATTTTATTTCCTTTAAGAAGACATTTACAAATAATGCATTTCTTGCATATAAAGGACCCATTTTCCTTACTCTTTTTAGCTAACCAATTCCCATTAGTACTTTTATTTACAAAGTGGCTATTAACTAGTTTATCTTTGAGCGAAGGTGCTTTTTTTGCTGTAAGTGATGGGTAATCACCTACCGGACCTCGTCGCTACTCTAATAAATGTATTAACCCCTAAAGCTAAGTCTAACCCTAACGAAATAAAATAAATCTTATTAAATAAATCATTCCTATTTAAATCTAAATACTTACCTGTAAAATAAACCCTAATATAGCTACAATATAAATAATAATTATATTTTAGCTATTTTAGGATTAATATTTATTTTACAGGCAACTTTGTATTTATTTTAACCAGGTACAATAGCTATTAAATAGTTAAGAACTATTTCATAGCTACCTATAATTATAAAATTACCTGTAAAATAAATCCTAACCTAAGTTACAATTAAACCTAACACTACACTATCAATAAATTAATTAAATAAACTATCTACAAGTATCTACAATTAAATCAACTAAACTAAATTACAAAAAAAACAACACTAAATTACAAAAAAAACAAACACTAAATTACAAAAATTAAAAAAAGATTACATGAATTTTAAACTAATTACACCTACTCTAAGCCCCCTAAAAAAATAACAAAGCCCCCCAAAATAAAAAAATGCCCTACCCTATTCTAAAATAAAAATTTAACAGCTCTTTTACCTTACCAGCCCTTAAAAGGGCCTTTTGCAGGGCATGCCCCAAAGAAAACAGCTCTTTTGCATTTAAATAAACATACAATACCCCCCCAACATTACAACCCACCACCCACATACCCCTAATCTAACCCAAACCCAACTTAAAAAACCTAACACTAAGCCCCTGAAGATCTTCCTACCTTGTCTTCACCACGCGGGGTATCACCGATCCATCCAGAAGAGGGTCCGAAGTCTTCATCCTATCCGGCAAGAAGAGGTCCAGAAGAGGGTCCGAAGTTTTTATCCTATCCGGCAAGAAGAGGAGATCCGGACCGGCAAACATCTTCATCCAAGCGGCATCTTCTATCTTCTTCCATCCGGCGCGGAGCAGGACCATCTTGAAGCAGCCGACGCAGATCCATCCTCTTCTTCCGGCGACTCCCGACGAATGAAGGTTCCTTTAAGTGATGTCATCCAAGATGGCGTCCCTCAAATTCCGATTGGCTGATAGGATTCTATCAGCCAATCGGAATTAAGGTAGGAAAAATCTGATTGGCTGATTGAATCAGCCAATCAGATTCAAGTTCAATCAGATTGGCTGATCCAATCAGCCAATCAGATTGAGCTCGCATTCTATTGGCTGATCAGAACAGCCAATAGAATGCGAGCTCAATCTGATTTGCTGATTGGATCAGCCAATCAGATTGAACTTGAATCTGATTGGCTGATTCAATCAGCCAATCATATTTTTCCTACCTTAATTCCGATTGGCTGATAGAATCCTATCAGCCAATCGGAATTCGAGGGATGCCATCTTGGATGACGTCATTTAAAGGAACCTTCATTCGGACTTAGGACGTCGGAAGAAGAGGATGGATCCGCGTCGGCTGCTTCAAGATGGTCCCGCTCCGCGCCGGATGGAAGAAGATAGAAGATGCCGCTTGGATGAAGATATTTGCCGGTCCGGATCTCCTCTTCTGGACCTCTTCTTGCCGGATAGGAGGAAGACTTCTGACCCACTTCTGGACGGATCGGTGATACCCGGCGTGGTGAAGACAAGGTAGGAAGATCTTCAGGGGCTTAGTGTTAGGTTTTTTAAGGGGGGTTTGGGTTAGATTAGGGGTATGTGGGTGGTGGGTTGTAATGTTGGGGGGGTATTGTATGTTTATTTAAATGCAAAAGAGCTGTTTTCTTTGGGGCATGCCCCGCAAAAGGCCCTTTTAAGGGCTGGTAAGGTAAAAGAAATGTTAAATTTTTATTTTAGAATAGGGTAGGGCCTTTTTTTATTTTGGGGGGCTTTGTTATTTTTTTAGGGGGCTTAGAGTAGGTGTAATTAGTTTAAAATTCATGTAATCTTTTTTTATTTTTTGTAATTTAGTGTTTGTTTTTTTTGTAATTTAGTTTAGTTGATTTAATTGTAGATAATTGTAGATAGTTTATTTAATTAATTTATTGATAGTGTAGTGTTAGGTTTAATTGTAACTTAGGTTAGGATTTATTTTACAGGTAATTTTGTAATTATTTTAACTAGGTAGCTATTAAATAGTTCTTAACTATTTAATAGCTATTGTACCTGGTTAAAATAAATACAAAGTTGCCTGTAAAATAAATATCAATCCTAAAATAGCTACAATATAATTATTATTTATATTGTAGCTATATTAGGGTTTATTTTACAGGTAAGTATTTAGATTTAAATAGGAATAATTTATTTAATAAGATTTATTTTATTTCATTAGATTTAAATTATATTTAACTTAGGGGGGTGTTAGGGTTAGGGTTAGACTTAGCTTTAGGGGTTAATACATTTATTATAGTAGCGGTGAGGTCTGGTCGGCAGATTAGGGGTTAATAATTGTAGGTAGGTAGCGGCAACGTTGGGGGGGGCAGATTAGGGGTTAATAAATATAGGGGTCGGCGATGTTAGGGGCAGCAGATTAGGGGTACATAGGGATAATGTAGGTTGCGGCG